>NC_046616.1:2572489-2872489 GCF_900324465.2 Anabas testudineus | reverse complement strand
AAAACAAGGAAATGAAACCGATAAATAAAAAGATTAAAGTATGTTTTTTAGGAAATAATGACACCTGAAATGGTCTAATGTATATAACTGGACGAAATGTTTTAAATATATCACTGATGTTATTCATATAAATTGAAACTGGTTTTAGATAAAAGTTGTAATGTTCTAACAGATTCTCTTCTACTGAAAACGTCGAACTTACTTTTAGAGGAAGTCAAAGTCCCACATAGACTCATAACTAAAACTGTTGGTGAAGGTTCTCAGGAATCCAGCTGAACTTGTCTGTAGATGAATCTTTACAACTGGATTTGTTTCTTGTTAAGTTGAAATGTTTTACTGCTCATCAAGTAGCTTCTTCAGTCTGAAGTTAGTTGGTTAGAGGCAATAATTTATCTTGTCAGCTGAAACAATGGAAGGGAGGATGTGAAGGATGTGACAGTCACACCTCTGTCAACCATCCACCCACTTAAAGTGTGTTGTTACCTCTGGAGAGGTTGAGCAGCCTCAAAGTCCTTAAGCAGCCTCCATACATCATGTGGACCCACTGTCTTCCCACATCACTGTCTTTATACCTGCAGCCTGACTCCTGTTAATGGAGGAATGAGGGGTTAAAGTTCTTCTTCTCACAGATTCTAATGATCAAAGTCTTCAGTGGAGAAACAACCACATGTAATCTAGCAGAGTATCAGATTGGAAATGAATGTTGTCCTATGTGTCTTCGTGGTAAGAAACAACAGTTTGATAAAGGAACATTTCACTTCAGATGTTACATCTTTGTTATGTAGATGTTTATGATATGTTAATTAGTTGGTTTTATTTTCTACAGGAAGTCGAGTCAGAACCGACTGTACAGAGTTCAGGAGCACTTCCTGTTTACCCTGTTTGGAGGGAACGTACATGAATCAACCAAGTGGTCTTAAACAGTGTTTTCCATGTTCACAGTGTGATGCAGGTAGATTTCTGTTTCTAATTATTAGTAATAACTAATTCTAAGCTCAGACCTGACAATGATGACTTTACATGTGACTTTGTATTGATGAAAATTATCAGCAGGTCCAGGAACTAAGGGCCTTGTAATACGGATCAGTTAGGACACTTCACACAATGAAGGAACAGATCGTTTCATGTGATGATACTGTTCAGTTTTTTACAACCACTGTTAAAACTGTTATTATCAGCTGATACTTTATGTATTCAGGATATTATCTACATTCATATAACACCTTTCTACCTTTTTTAGACCCAAAACACTTTACAGTGTTACTTCTCATTGAACCGTTCACACTCAGGTCATGTGGATCTGGGAGAAGCAGGAGATCGACTCTCCTCAGAAAGTACATCTGGTTCTAAACCTTTTAGTACAGTGCTGCTGAGTTCTTATTCATTTTAGAACCTGTTGTTTCACATTTCTGAACAATGTCACAAAGATGATCTTTAGTTTTTCTAGTTCTAAACTATAAATTATTGGTCTCCAGTAGATTAAACCTGTTTTCTCTACATTTATTTGAAAGGTTCTGGTCTGAAGATAAAGTGTTCATGTACAACAACATCAGATACAGTTTGTGAACCACTGGAAGGATTTTACTGTGTAGATCCTTCAGATAACGGATGTAGAGCAGCACAGAAACACAGAAGCTGTGAACCAGGACAGTACATCAGTCAGAAAGGTTGGTTTTCTTATGTTGACTTAAGATTTAGTAAAGTGAACATTTGAAGGTAAAAACCTTCAAATTAAAGCTAAAATACTGACAAATTGTGCACAGAGCCAACACTCTTTCATACTTTACTTTGTAAAACTGCAGATAACCCCTGACCTCACAGCTTCTTCTTCAAGCTTCTTATGTGTCACAAGTAACATAGAGTTTATCAGTATACTGAGAATAAGTCAATCACTGGTCTTCACCTTTCTACAATTCTAATTTTCTGCAACCACACCCAGTAATATATTAGCCAGAGGGGCAACTGGCACAGTACAGGCGTTACTCAACTTGAAGGTGGCAGTGCAGAACAGAAGCTTCACACATTTCTTTGCTGCATTCACAGATGTATGTGTGTGTCTGTCTCTGTGTGTTTGCACATGTTGTTGGTTTTGATAGTCATGTATCATTTTATGCTCTGGCCTGTATGTGTGTGAGTGTGTGTTACGAACCACAGCCTGGTAACAATACCTGCATCTTGAACGCACACGGGCAGACAAAATAAAATCGAACCGACATCAGAACAGTACGGAAGCTGACACCTGTCTCATCCTCCAGAGTGTTTTTGCTATATTGCTGCTGTTTCACTGGTGGTTATAAGGCTGCCAAAATGACCGGTGGTCCCCTGCTCCCTCTTTCTCTACTTTCAACCCAGTTCACTCCTCTGTGATGCTGTAGGAGAAGCAGGGGCAACTAGCTTTGCTACTAGAAACTCCAGCCAGAAAAGCGGTTGAGAGTTTATTAAAGAACAGCAGATTCCCCCCCAGGTGGCACATTTTACTTGCAGATAGAAAACAGCTGTATTAAAAATCCATGTGAGGAATCCACGAAAAGATTCAGTTTGGAAAAGTGCTGTTGTTGTAAATGAGGAATGAGCCTTAATGTTTGCAATGATCTTCAGATTTCTGACCATATATATATATATATAACTATGACTCTATGTGTTTCTTTGTCTGGAACAGTAGAAATTGAAGGAGGATGTTTTTCATTATTGGTACTCCCAATCAAATTATAGTGAAGAAAAACGTTAATAAAAGTAAGAATGATAGACACTGTCTTTGTTTTCTTGCTTTGCTCTTTACCAGACCCAACACTATATTGGTTAACATTCAAATTATAACACAGCAGTGTTACAGTTTCATCTTTACTCGCACTAATTGTGTGTTTACATGTCACTTGTCTGTGTGGTGCAAACTAACTTCCCCTTTATTACCACTCTGTGCAGCTTCAGTCTAAAATAAATCAGAATTTTTCAGTCATTTTATGAACATGTAAAACCACAAATGGAACTCATCTTTCCAATGTTACCTGAACGTCTCGTAGTGACGCTATTTAAAGGACCAGTTCAACAAAAACATTTGACTAAAGTGAAACCTTCAAATCACCTCTTATCATCAGTACTGCTGCTGCAGGATTTACTGTGTTGTTGATCAACAAACAAACAGAATAGAGTGAAATGTGAAGTAGTGATGAGTAGAAAACTGATCTCTCTGTGATCCAGTTGTTGTACATTGATCTAAAGCAGTAGTACTGACTAACTGAAGTACTCTCTGATAGACAGGCTAGCTGCTGTTTCAACCAATAAGAAGTCTTCTTGTAGTTTCGAGTCGGTGTGTTCATCTAACTTATTTCCCCAGAAATTATTTCAGCACCAAAAAGTCTCCAAACTGAAGCAGGTTCATAAACGCCTCTAAATACTGCGGATCATGTTTTTCGGCCTCGAATCTGCGACGTTTCTGTAAGTAACTGAATTTATAGAGTCATGTGTGGTCGGACGAAGGTGGTACTGAACCAGTACCGGTACCACTTCATTATGGTACCAGAAGAAACCCTTTATAAAGGTCTACTGAGAAAAAGCTCCATGTTTGAAGCTCGGTTTATTTTTGCGGTTATGTAACGTGTAGAAAACAACAAAGACGGAACAAAGATCGTTATTAAAAACAGTTCCTCAAACAGCGAACAGACGTTTAACGGGTTTCTGTACTTACATGATTTATTATTATTATTATTTAACTGAACTGATGAATAAAGTTTTCAAACGGAGATAATACCGTCGAATTTAACCCAAAATTAAAGTAAATGTACAGATTAAGAAAAAGGTCTTAGACTGAAACGTGGCTCCATCTTATATTAAATTAGCTGTTTAATCTACAAACTGCTGGTTTGTTATTTATATATATATTTTTAAGAATCCTCTTTACTTCAACACGAACCAGAGATGAGTGGGCGGTGATCGAGCGACCTAAACCGAGAATAAAGAGAGAGGAACGGAAACAGACATTAACTGTTTCACTCCAGCTGTTTATAAAAACACGTAAATGTTGTTAGTCAGATTCAGCTGCTTTGGTGTTACTGAAATTAACAACAGGTGAACTGGAGGAGCAACAAGGAGTACCATTTTGGGTTTCTGGAATGAAATGTCAGTAAAATGAAGCAGTAAAAACCTGCTGCATCATTTTTCACTTTAAATTTTTAGGGTGTGTTGAATTCAGCCCTCTGTTGGTTGTTTTTTTATTATAATTATTATTATTATTTCTATTTAACAATGTGGCATCATTTCATTTATAATACATCACCCAGCACATCAGTATAAATATACAACATGATTTTTTTTCCACCATTGAAATCTTCATTTTTGAGCAGTGTGTATATGTATGTATATATAAAGTCTAAGCTTCTTAACAAAAAAAGGAGCGGCTACATCTTTACCAAGTCATAAAAAGGCTTTTTATTAAGAAGGGCTATGTTTTAAAGCTCATATAAACACAAACACAGCTCTGCACAACCCAGGCTTTCCTTTAAATGGAAGTCTTACCGTGAATAATTAATGCTGTTAGTCCACACATGCATATGAGTTCTTTTTCTTTTAAAATTACTTATGATGATGGGATATTTAAGTTTTGCTACACTTTTTTTCTGAGCTTTCTAACAAATGTGGTTAATCAAGATTTAGGTTATATGTTTAGTTAATTTTTACATAGGTTTGAACAGCTTTTTTCTCTTTAAAACTTTTACTCAGTTTATCTTCTTGTTATATAAAAGTTTGTTTGATTTTCTGAATCACTGATCTTACACCTGCTGGTTACTGCAGTTTAATATCATTTCCTTTCATTTTCAGACTTTCCTGTCCTGTTTTAGATTTTACAACAGAACCAACAGATTCCAAATCTCAGTGAGATCGAGCTCATTAAGACCATCAACGTACTTTATAAAATGACTTTCAGAAGAACATCTGTGACAGCTGCTTTTCTGGTAAAACTGTTTGTTGCAGTAAACAACTGGAAACTTGTACTTTTAAGATAAGATAAGAAAACCTTTATTAGTCATGTGGACTTCACATTTCTTCTCCTCTCAATTTCTCATAATTAAACCTTTATTTCATTTCTGAGTCGATTTCTTTTTCTCTCATATAAAACAATAATGTAGAAAAATAAAATGTTGAGGGTTTTTGAGGACTGAACCTCTGTGGGAGAGAAAATGTGTAATTGTTTTAAAAATAGTGCTCAGTTGAGAGAAGACACAAAGTTAATGACATGCAATGGTGGACTTGCACTGATACAGGAGACGAGAGGAGCTCAGTTTATCAGTAGAGGTCCCCCAGCAGACTAAACTATATCAGCATAACTAAGAGATGGTTCAGAGTCACCTGATCCATCTCCAACTATAAGCTTTATAAAAGTTTTAAGTCTAGTCTTAAATGTAGAGAGGGTGTCTGCCTCCAGAACCTGAACTGGGAGCTGGTTCCACAGGAGAGGGGCTTGATAGCTAAAGGCTCTGCCTCCCATTCTACATTTGGATTTGCATTCTGGAAAAGTGTTCAAGATGGTGGTGAGGTCAGATGTTTTGGAGATAAACTCAGAGAGACCAGATTGAGGGGGTTTGGACATGTTGAGAGGATAAATTTCTGAACTTATCAGGAGATTTATGGATGTAATGAGAGAGGATATGAAGTTAGTTGGTGTCAGAGGATCAAGTTAAATGGAGGCAGATGATTCGCTCTGGAAACCTCTGAAAGGGAACAGCTGTAAGGAAAAGAAGATTTGATGCTATATAAATGAATACAGTTAACTTGAATCATACTCTTGTATCAACACATCAATTGTACAAAGATTAAAAACCAGACTTACTTACTCCAAACTTAGTATTAATAGTTAATTAATGTTAACTAGCTGTTAATGTTAAAAAAATACATTACATAAACTACATACACACTAAGCTTTGGACTTTGTGAAAAGAACATTGACATCTAGTGTCTGGGTCTCTTACAGCACTGCAACACCACATTTTAACTATTTTAGGTTTTTTTTTTTTTTTTTTGGTCAGAAGTGCAGTTATATATAAAAGTGTTTCACTGGAACCTTTTAGAGTTTCATTGACAGTAAACCCTTTTTTCTTTTTCATTACAGATTCTAATGATAAAAGTCTTCAGTAGACTTTCCCTCACATGTCATCAAGCAGAGTATCAGATTGGAAATGAATGTTGTCCTATGTGTCTTCCTGGTAAGATCCACTTGGTGGTAAAAGGAGATTCCAATTATAAATTGTTCATGATACTTTAATTATAAAATCTTTGCTTTTTTTTTTCTCAACAGGAAGTCGAGTTAAAACTGATTGTACAAAGTTCAGTAGTACAACCTGTCTGCCCTGTTTGGTGGGAACCTACATGAATAAGTTAACGGCCCGGAGGCAGTGTCTCTTCTGCAAAACGTGTGATAAAGGTAAACTTTGTTTTTACTTATTTATTAGTAGTAACTATATTCAAGTATATATTTAAAGTCAGTACTTTAAGTAGGTTTATTGCTGAAAGTCAAACAGTATAATAGAGAAACCTGTTGAACAGTGTTGTGGTAAGGATCCAGACACTTTTTGAGGAATTTACTACAAATTACTGACTTTGTATGTATGAAGATTATCGACTGGATCCAGAAACAAAGAGCTTGACAAAAGGTTTAGTTTAGTTGTGTTTTTTAAGTCATTGGATTAAATGAACATTAGTTTTCAATCAGAATCATCAAGGTTTTTATCAGAGCTAAGACAATAATTATAGAACTGTTATAACCTCCATCAGGTTTTCCTGCTATGATGACGTCAAATTTCCACTGAGTTCATTTCTAAAAGAAATCTTTACAGCTTCTGGTCTGAAGATAAAGAGTCCATGTACAACAACATCTGATGCAGTTTGTGAACCACTGGAAGGATTTTACTGTGTGGACCCTTCAGATAACGGATGTGGAGCAGCACAGAAACACAGAAGCTGTGAACCAGGACAGTACATCAGTCAGAAAGGTTGGTTTTTATGTTGACTTAAGGTGAAGTGTGAGTTTTAAACACATTTAACGCACAGGAAAGAAATGTGTATTATACAAGACTTCATGTTGTATTCTGGCTTTTACTTTTACTCGTATCTGAAACTCTGAGCTACTGAGAAACAGAGAAAGTTGGTGGTTTTGTGACTTCTCCAACTTAAAGTTATGTGAAAGTTACCATGTGAAAGAGAAAATAGGATTCATTGATACTCGCTTCCTTAACTCATGTGAAAACGCTGAATCTGTAGTCTTTGTCTGACCAGTCTATACTAACACATTACTGTATGTGATCTGTTCACATTTACTCTCATGTGGTTTACACAAAAAAAAAAAAATACTGAAGACCACAGGTGTAAAAAACATGTCTTTACATGTTATGTAGACAAGAAACAGGATTTAACTGTTGGAAGTGATTCACATGAACCTTTGTGCAGCATTTGTTGCACAGATAACTTCAATGTTGTTGATGTCGCCTCCTTCAATGTTATCTGTTATTCTGCAGCAGAGACACCAGGACTGAGAGAAAAACATGATATAGTGAAATTTATATCAATTCAAAAAGACTGAACTGGTTTAAAGTGACTGTGTAACCTGTGTGTGTCCAGGAACAGCCTCCACAGACACTGTGTGCTCTGACTGCAGTGATGGATCATTTTCAGATGGATCATTTCCATCTTGTCGACCACACACACAGTAAGTGAAGCTTCACATCAGTCGTGGACAAACCTGGTTTCTTACAGCAGCAGTAAATTCACACAGATCCTACAAATGGACAAAACATCTCTCTGTCATTTCAGATGTGAAACAAAAAACCTTCAGCTGTTAAAACCAGGAACAACTTCAACGGATGCTGAATGTGAAGAACACAGTTTAAATAAGACAATAAAACAACAAACAATAATAATAATTTGGACACCAGTTTCTGTGCTTGTTTTATTATTTGTCATATCGGTTCCAGTTGTATTTTACTTCAGACACAAGATAAAACTTTTAATATGTCCAGGTAAGAATTGCATTCAGACAATAAACATGTGTTACGATTCTGATAGATGATGATTATTCAGCACTAAATGATTCCTTTGATTTGTTTTATTTTAGGCACAGAAGGAAATCAAGGTATTCCAACAGAGGTATGTTTGTTACTCAGAGTTTAGAACTGTAACATTAGCAGATAGAAACAGCTTTAATTTATCTCTGTAATTATACTTAAATTTTTTATATTTTATTACAAAGGAAACAAATCCAGAGACAGAGACATTTGGAGTTTGATCAGCAGCAGGTAAGACAGCAGAGTATTCTTCATTCAAACTGTCTCTCATACCTCTGTGATGTCTTTACTGTACAAAAGGTTTTTGATTTTAGTAAATAGATTTTTCTCCTCAGCATCAGACAACTTGGATTAAAGACACAGAGAAAGTCTTTGTTCTCTACAGAGTAAATGTTTCCTAGAATCCAGTTCTAATCCACATGGATTCTAGTTCATTATCTTTGTAGTGAACAGAAATTAAACCTCAAACAAGTCGAGTCTCCTGCTCTTTGTTCCAAACTGAACACGTCCTCTACAGAACTGCTGGTGTGTAGTTTGGATCTTTATCTCACACAGACGTTATTGAACTGAGACGTGAATCAGTCTGGAATATAAAACATGGACCATGATGCTTCAAGCTCCTGTTAACAGTGATGCTGCAGTGACTGGACGTTCAGACTGTTGAATCTCTCTACTGGTCCCAGTTGGATCAGAACATCAGACTGAAAACAGACTTCATGGACGAGATCAACAGCTGAAACAGGACACAGTGGATCTACTGGTGGAACATTAAAATTTTTTTAAGCCGAGCAGCTTTTTTTATTATTATTATTTCTACAGTATTTTATTTGACAGTATTTATTTATACTGTGCAGTTTATAAAATGTTGTCTTCACTACATTTCCATTTAAAAAATGATGTTAAATGAGTTCTAATTGTTGTGTTTTACTGTTTGTCAAGCTGCAAACTTCCACAAACCAAACACTCCTGAATTTGGATGCGTTCTTTGAACTTTTCTGAAATTACAAGAGAAATAAATGTGGACCAGATAGACAGTGACAGTGATAATGATTTGAATATTTCATCTGGCTAAAGTAACTCTGGGGATATTTTGTGGATAAAAATGTTCATATTCTAAGTATTGATAGACAATAACTTGCACTTGTACCACACATGTATGTATATTTAAAACTGATTTAAACAAACATCCAGTCCTCAGGCCCTCTGTGGTTGTTTTTCCAGTTAGACCTGATCTACCCTCCGTTTACCTGGATCAGGTGTGTTCAGTCAGTCTGAGATGAATGTGGAGGAGAAGATAAAGTGAACTGGTGTCTTCATACTTCTGATTTACATTTGTTGCTTTACATTTCATTTAATACATAACCTTCATGTTGTACAGTCGATGTACAGACTTTTTTATTTTGTGTGTAAATTACATATTAATATGAACAAATTCACTTTTTGTACCTTTGTTTTGTTTCTATTTCCAAACCATCTGTAGTATTTGAGTCTTTTAACAGAACTTTTAAATTAGAATTCAGAAGTTGAACTTTCAGAGACTTTTAATCTGTTTGTTTTTAATAAACCAGCCCGAACCTAACGTTCTAGTTTCTTATCAGACAGAGTTCCTTTGTTCTTGTTCTTAAGGTGTGGTTCTTTATAAACAACAGAGACTGAGGTTCTGAGTCACTGTCTGGTTCTGAGGACTCTTCCTACTTAACTAGCCGTAGTTAGCTAATCATGTTCGGGAAACTGTTTAAAAACTCCATTAATTAATGTTTAACTGCTCCAAAGCTGCTTTAAGCGACATGTTAGCATGTGACATGTGTCCGAGCCTGTTTATCTTTGCTAAGTGTTTCACAGCAGACAGTTAATTAGCTCTTTTCTTTTAGAGCTAATGCTAGCGTTAGCCTAGCTTAGCGACGGATGAGGCGTTCACTGTCACACACGTAAATATGTTTTCCAGCGGCTGTTGCTGCCTTCACGGCTCCTGGATCATGTTGTCGAGAGAAAGAGTTCGAACCACGGGATGGAGTGTGCTGTCCGATGTGTAACAAAGGTAAATAAACCAGATTAAAATAGAAAGAGGTTAAAATAAACCAGATTAAAATAGAAAGAGGTTAGAATAAAAAGAGGTTAGAATAAAAAGAGGTTAAAATAGAAAGAGGTTAAAATAAACCAGATTAAAATAAAAAGAGGTTAAAATAGAAAGAGGTTAGAATAAACCAGATTAAAATAGAAAGAGGTTAAAATAAAAAGAGGTTAAAATAGAAAGAGGTTAAAATAAACCAGGTTAAAATAAAAAGAGGTTAAAATAAAAAGAGGTTAAAATAGAAAGAGGTTAAAATAGAAAGAGGTTAGAATAAAAAGAGGTTAAAATAGAAAGAGGTTAAAATAGAAAGAGGTTAAAATAGAAAGAGGTTAGAATAGAAAGAGGTTAAAATAGAAAGAGGTTAAAATAGAAAGAGGTTAAAATAATGGGGGGCTATCCCCCTCAGTCACTAGTTGAAGGGAGTTCCTCTGCTCCACATGTAGTAGTAGAGGATATAAACAAAGAAAAAGGTTAATCTCATCTTTAACCATTTCTATACCTTTTAATAATTAACTATAGTTGATTCTTTAACTATAATGTTTAACTTTGAACACACAGGCTTGTTGACAGTAACATTTTGGTTCTCACGCCTCCCTGTGGTTACAGAATATGAACATTAACACCCTCCTTACTGATCACACATCATAGAGTTCATTTAGTTAGTTCATGTTTCTCAGTCCTGTGCATCAGAGCTGCAAAGATTCAGTGAGTTTACAGCAAGTGTCAAATGTGCATGTGCACCATCATATTTCCACTTATTGCACACATTTGCTTTACTTCCTGGCTCATTAGAGGTTTAACTTAAAGGTTTATTGTGCATCCAGTGCGTTTCATTAAATTATAGAACTACACTGCGATTATTCTGAAGATTCATTTTTATGCATTATGAACAACCAAGTAACTATTACACCACCATAACACCAAATAAGATCATATTTAAAATGTTAACATATTAAAAGAACACATTTAGAAAGAGCAGAAATACAGTAATACTGCATGTTACGTTGTTCTGAACAGGAACAATTGTTCGAAGAGACTGCACTTGTTACAGTTCCTCCCTCTGCCCCTGTCTGCAGCTTTGGTTTTGTTTTGTTCTGGTCTCACCCTCCTGTCTCACACCATATATGGACTTCCTCTTCCCCCCCACTCTCCAGTCTGGACTAATTATTGACTCATTTCACCTGTGCATCCCTTTGTTTTAAAAGCACCCCTCAGTTCTCTGCTCATTGCTGGTTTGTCACCCTGATTTCATTCATGCTCCACAATTCTGGTCAGTTTGTTCGTTCGTTCGTTTGTCCATCAGGAACCTCTGTTTTGTTTGTTAGTTTGAATTGTTTGGCCTGCCTTTTGCAGTGTATTTTTTGTTGTTACTTTGTCCTGTTAGTTTTGTACGTTTGTTTCCGTCTATCCTGCCTCCTGCAGTGATTTTAGTTTGTTACTTTGTTCATCTGCTTTGTCCGTTAGTTTGGTCCACATTAGTGTGTAGTTTCAGTTGTTACTTTGTATGTTGGGTTATGGTTTTGTTTGTATGTTGTTACAGCGTTTTTGGGTCTCTTTAATTTGATACTTTGTTGGTTTGTGTAGTTTCCTGTGTCCCCTGCCCTTCTTTTGTTAATAAATGTATCTTTTTGTTCTTACTCGTTGGTCCCGTTAGTCCGTTCGTAACAGAACAAACCAGCCATCATTGCGACCATGGAACTACCTCGTTCCACCACTGGTCGATCCATTTTTCTTCCCTGCTCCCATTTTGTTTGTGGTAGTGATAGTTCGGATGAGGATTACCTGGACTGTTACGGTACTGCTCTCACCTCACCTGACCCTCTGACCCCCGTTGCTTTGAGCCCAGAGGAGGCTCGCTCCATATATGAGGAGCTTAAGGCCCAGTCAGCCCCGGCGTTGGATCTCCGCAGCAGCTGTTCGTTCAGCCAGCCTCCTGTAATTAGCGACACCCAGTATTCGCTATACGAGGGAACCCGCTTGGCTGTGTGGATGGGGTTCCACAGCAAGCGCCGACGTCCACGTCGGAGGCGGAAGGCTCACCGGGTTCCAGGGTCACCTGCAGCTACCCATGCTGCTTTAGTTGGTTCTGCAGCTGATGCTGCTTTAGTTGGTTCTGCAGCTGATGCTGCTTTAGTTGGTTCTGCAGCTGATGCTGCTTTAGTTGGTTCTGCAGCTACTGCTGCTTTAGTTAGTCGTGCAGCCGAAGCTGCTTTTGTTAGTCCCGCAGCCCATGCTGCTTTAGTTGGTTCTGCAGCTACTGCTGCTCTTGTTAGTCCCGCAGCTCCCGCTGCTCTTGTTAGTCCAGCAGCCGATGCCGTTTTTGTTAGTCCCGCAGCTCCCGCTGCTCTTGTTAGTCCAGCAGCCGATGCCGTTTTTGTTAGTCCAGCAGCCGATGCCGTTTTTGTTGGTCCTGCAGCCCAGGCTGCTTTGGTCTCGGCTCCTGTTCCTGTCACGGATCCGGCTCCTGTTCCTGTCACGGATCTGGCTTCTGTTCCTGGTCCTTCAGCTGTCGCCGCAGTTGCAGCCACCTTGATTGCTGCAGTCACCGCTGCTCTGGTGTCAGCTGCTGCTCCGGTCCCTGCAGCCGCCAGGTTCCCAGGCGGGTCGACGCAGAGGTCGCCGTCGCCGCCGTCTCTTCAGTCTGCGGACGGGTCGACGCAGAGGCCGTCGCCGCCGTCTCTACCCTTTGAACTTTGTTTGTCACCCCAGGAGATGTGGTGGGATGACAATGAGGACACCACCACCCTGCTCCTGTCTCCTTGGGGGGCCCCTGAGAACTGTACTCCTGTCCTGGCCCCTCAGCTCCAGCTGGCTCAAAGTTCGTCGCCGCCGGGCAGTCCGCCCGGGGCTCTCCAGCCTTGTTCGTCGCCGCCGGGCAGTCCGCCCGGGGCTCTCCAGCCTTGTTCGTCGCCACCGGGCAGTCCGCCCGGGAGTCCTCAGCCGTCTTGCTGTTCCCCGGCTCACTGCTCGCCATCCGGCAGTCCGCCTGCGGGTCTCCTGCCCCATGGGTCGTATCCTGGCCCCCGGCCTGGGGGTCCTCGGCCTGCTCTCCGACTGGCTTTCCGGTCCCCGGTTCTCCAGCCGGCTCAAGGGTCTCGGGTTCTCCCTTCTGGTTCGTCGCCTCCCGGCCGTCCGCCCGAGGCTCTGTCTTCTGGTTCGTCGCCTCCCGGCCGTCCGCCCGAGACTCTGTCTTCTGGTTCGTCGCCTCCCGGCCGTACGCCCGAGGCTCTGTCTTCTGGTTCGTCGCCTCCCGGCCGTCCGCCCGAGGCTCTGTCTTCTGGTTCGTCGCCTCTTCAGTCCTGTTTGCCGCCTCCTGGCCGTCCGCCGGAGGCACTCCTGGTCCGTTTGCCGCCTCCTGGCCGTCCGCCGGAGGCACTCCTGGTCCGTTTGCCGCCTCCTGGCCGTCCGCCGGAGGCACTCCTGGTCCGTTTGCCGCCTCCTGGCCGTCCGCCGGAGGCACTCCTGGTCCGTTTGCCGCCTCCTGGCCGTCCGCCGGAGGCACTCCTGGTCCGTTTGCCGCCTCCTGGCCGTCCGCCGGAGGCACTCCTGGTCCGTTTGCCGCCTCCTGGCCGTCCGCCGGAGGCACTCCTGGTCTGCTGCGCCCGGTCCCTCCACCGGGCCTCCCTCCGCCCGCCCGGTCTGGTGTTTCGGGCCCTCCTCCGGGCCTCCCTCCCCCCGCCCGTCCTAGTTTGTTTGGGGCCGTCTGGGATCCGCCCCTTTCTGGGGGGGTTCTGTTACAGTTCCTCCCTCTGGCCCTGTCTGCAGCTTTGGTTTTGTTTTGTTCTGGTCTCACCCTCCTGTCTCACACCATATATGGACTTCCTCTTCCCCCCCACTCTCCAGTCTGGACTAATTATTGACTCATTTCACCTGTGCATCCCTTTGTTTTAAAAGCACCCCTCAGTTCTCTGCTCATTGCTGGTTTGTCACCCTGATTTCATTCATGCTCCACAATTCTGGTCAGTTTGTTCGTTCGTTCGTTTGTCCATCAGGAACCTCTGTTTTGTTTGTTAGTTTGAATTGTTTGGCCTGCCTTTTGCAGTGTATTTTTTGTTGTTACTTTGTCCTGTTAGTTTTGTACGTTTGTTTCCGTCTATCCTGCCTCCTGCAGTGATTTTAGTTTGTTACTTTGTACATCTGCTTTGTCCGTTAGTTTGGTCCACATTAGTGTGTAGTTTCAGTTGTTACTTTGTATGTTGGGTTATGGTTTTGTTTGTATGTTGTTACAGCGTTTTTGGGTCTCTTTAATTTGATACTTTGTTGGTTTGTGTAGTTTCCTGTGTCCCCTGCCCTTTTTGTTAATAAATGTATCTTTTTGTTCTTACTCGTTGGTCCCGTTAGTCCGTTCGTAACAGCACTAAACAGTCGGGTACACGCTGTGCACCCTGTGAGGACGGGACTTATATGAACCAACCCAATGGGCTGACGCGCTGTTTGTCCTGCACGTCCTGTGACCCAGGTACAGTCAGGTGGAAATATATTGTCATTAATTACATTAATCAGTTTTAAAACTGATTTAAGCCTTTCCAATTTTTAGGTCATGGTCTCTTTGAGCAGAAGAAGTGTACATTAACAAGTGACACAGTTTGTGACATCTTAAGTGGGTATTTCTGCAAAGCTTTGGAAGCTACAGGATGTAGTTTGGTAGAGAAACATTCAAGCTGTAAACCTGGTCAGAGGATAAAAGAACATGGTAAGAAAAATTAGTCCAAACCATAGATTTCCTGTTTTTCTGGATGTTTGGTTGTTGTGTTATTAATCTCAGTTTTGTTTTTTCTCTAAGGAACCAGCAGCTCTGATACAGTGTGTGAAGACTGTCAGCCAGGCTACTTTTCACAGGAGGGTGTCAACTGCACGGCGTGGACAGTGTAGGACTAAATTTATTAAATATTACTTTATTAAACATTTCTGCCCTATGGCATAAACTCATTATTGTGATTATGAAGTCAGGTCACTTTTATCCACAGGAACCTACAACTGTGGTAAGTGAGAGACAAACAAAGAGTCATAAGAAGTAATGTTTCTCTGTCATAAGCACCAGATGGAGAGAAATAAAAGATTTTCTTCTGTTTTCGAGTGCACAGGAAGTTTTTTTAATATAGAGTGAGGCTGCTGATCTGGCAGAGTTAGGTAGTTTGTTTTACCACTGTGCTGAAAAAGCTTTGCTTGGTATTTTGTTGTGGTGCAGGGGCCAACAGACGGTGTAAGAGCAGCGCCTGGTGCCAACAAACAACACCAGCCTCTACAGTTAGTGTTAAAGCTGTGATGATATAAATCCCCAACTATCTATGAGGAAATTCTCCAGTTTCAGAGTTTTTGCATTTGGTTCAATGAGAAGAAGTTTTAATATTTAGAAATGAATTTTAAGACATGATGATAATTAGGTTTTAAACTTGAAATGTTGCAGAAGAGAAAGTGGTAACAAAGAAGTTTGAAAATGAGATTGATAATGTCAGATTCACTGAAGTCCATGTGTTGGTACATATCAGAAAAGGGATGTTGAAGAGGATTGAAAAGGTTTCATCAATAAGAACCTGTAGCTGAAGCAGTTTCCTCCAAAAAATTGAACTAAACAGCATAAGAGCAAATTTACAGCATCGGAAGAGGATTAGCTCTGAAAAGACTCTTGATCTAATCTCATGCAGAGGTTATAGACAAAGCTGTGCTGCTGCTGGATTGTTGTATGTTGCTGATAGATATATATATATTTTATTTGAAATCTCTATTTAAGATGAGTTTCTGTTGCAGCCCTTTAATAAATAACTAAAAGAGTCTTTCACTTTTTTTATCTAACAGTTGCTCAGAGACCCAAGTAAAGGTCAGAGAAGGAGACCCGAGCAGCGACACAGTCTGCAGGAGTGCATCAAGACAGCATTTCATCTTGTTTTTACCCTTTTGTCTTTTATTTCCATGTGCAACATTTTTTTTTGTGTCTAAAGGTCAGTGCTTCTTTTGCATCTCTGATTAGTCTAATATCTATATATATTTATTTATATTTTTTTGTCCTGTGCTCCTGCTGCGTGTGTTGTTGATACATCTATTTATTTTATTTTAAATTTCTATTTTAAATGAGTTTCTGTTGGTGCTCTTTAATAAATAACCAAAAGAGTCTTTCACTTTTTTATCTAACAGTTGCTCAGAAACCAAGTTAACGGCCAGAGAGGGACGTCGAGCTGTGATGCAGTCTGCAGGAGTGCATGAAGACATCATTTCATTTAGTTTTTTACCCTTTTGTCTTTTATGTCTTTGTGCAGCATTTCATTGCTTTGTGTCTAAAGGTCAATAATCAGTTTCATATTTTTACTCCCATTTTTATTCTCCTTGAATCATGTTGGTTCAACTAAAGGTCACTAACTCTATAACATCTGATAAGGTAACACCTGTGAAGGAATGTTTTTGTAAAGAAAGGTTAACTAATGATGCACTGATCTGTTGGTGTTTTCAGTTTAATGGCAGCTCTTCATCAAAGAAAGAGAAAAAGCTGCAGCTCTGTCTGAAGATGTAACCATGTTGTAAAAAGGAAGGAAGATAATTTAATGCTGGGTCAAACCTTGGTAGTAATGGGCTTAGAAATTAGGTGATAAATAGTAATTACTAGTATAGATTTGCCTGTAGTAACAGTAAAGGACCTAAATTAATCATTGGAGCTGGTTAACATCTGTCCTTATCAGTTTTTCCCCACTCTGTGGCTGATGTTATCACATGAAATAATAATAATTTTATATTATACTAATGCATTTCTTTTCTTCTACCAACATTACATAGTCTTCACCACACCAGGTGTGTGTTTATGAAGCAGGAAGAGGTCTGGAAAGAGTCAGTAACATAGATGTATGTGCTGTTTTGCCTTTATGTTCTGATACCAGTCAGACCTGTATAACAGTCTTTGCTTTGTTTACTGTGGCTAATTCATGGTTACCTCACAAGTTCAGAAGCCATTTCACTTCAGATCAGATAAATTTTCATAAAAGTTAAATAGCTTATAATGAGTGATTATTTACATATAGCATATTTTTTGGTTTGAACTGAACATAAGTCAGATTTACTGCCTGTTTGAAACTGAAGCTTGATCATAGCTGAAGAGACAGATGATTACACTATTAATAACTTACTGCTTTAATCATCATCATCATATTAGTTTGTACAATAGCTTCATCGTCATTCTGTAATGTTCATTGAACTGAATCACACCTCTGTTCATCTCTAGATGTTCTTATTATTGTTGATGTTGAATTTACAGTTTATGTATTTACATTATTTTCTGTTTTCATTTCTCCTGGAGCAGAGAACCTGTAACAAGGAAGTTTTCTAACTATAATTACTACTTTAAGCCTTTCTCTTACAACTGGACGTTTAATAATACAATATTTATTATTTTAACTCTCACTGAGGGTTTATAACAAGAGAGGAGGATCAATGTCAGGACGAGATTTACACACTTCAACAAAAAGCTAAAATCTGATTGGCTCCTCTAGATCCACCTGCTGTTACTAAAACCTGCAGCATGAGGAGAGTTGATCACATGAAATCACTGATTCTCATAAATATTAGATAAAGATTCAATGATTAAGATCTTTAAATAGTTTTGGAGTGGGCGGAGCAACGAGTAAAGATAAAAAGGTTTAGAAATGAATCGGTCCAAAAACAAACCGGGAACACGAACCAACAAGACAATAATAATGAAACAGAGCGAAAGAAAAGAGACCAGAAAAACTGTGATGAACACAGTTACAAACTAAAGTATGAACAAAGTGACCAAATAAAGCGAATAAAAAGCAAATCAAACACAAACAAACTCACTAATTAAAATACGAAGTAATAAACGATCATCAATGTACAAAAGCAGACAAAAAACTAACTAACAAAGAAGAAGAAGTCATGAAAATACAAACTTACAAAGAGAAGAACAGTCCTTAAACACTTTGGAGTCCAGAGTAATCCAATAAATAAACCAACATATGTGAGATGAAGTATAAACTAACGAGAGGAGACTGTAAACGAGTTAAATTCAATGTGGACAAACCAGCAGTCAACAAAGGAGTGAAGGGAACTTAAAGAAAACGGGGATGATAATGAGCAAATGAAACCAAACCTTCGGAGCTTGTTTCCCTGTCTCTGAGTGATTTCAAACACCTCTGTCACCTGACCGACGTCCCCTCTCTGTTTCACCGCGTGTTTTCTTGTTTTTAAAAATGTTAGAAGCTTTTCATTGACTCATCGCGTTAGAATCGGTTGAGTCAATGACAGATTGACTTGTCAGCTTCAGTTTAGTTTGATACTAAAGGCACTATATAAAAAGAAATAATAATAATAATAAAATTAATAGTATAAATACAAGAGAAATGTTGTGTTGTGAGGAGATTTGGAAAGAAATTTGGAGAGTGATATTTTTTAAGGCTGGTGAGCCAGAAAAGGAGCAGACTAAAGCCTGAAATAGTGGAAAGAAAATCTATTTCTGAATAAAAAGCTGTAAAGAACAAAAACTTCTCAGGTCACTTTGCTTCTGTTAATACACATTCCTGATACACAAACAGGTTTATTTTTATGTTTTAGGGGTGTGGATGAGTGTGACTCCATACCTGTTTCTTGTAATTGTCTTACTCATTTAAACTTCTCTGTACTTCTAAATGTAACCACATCCCATCCATATTATTAATTATAATGTGTAATCTGTAAAAACTATTTAGCATAAACGAACAAAAGACTTTCTTTTCTGGGCATTTATTGATGACAAGGGTTTGAAACTGTCTCTGCTTTAGTCTTGTTTTGGATAGGTTGCTAGAATTAACAGTCCATTAGATGTAATTCACACTGACACTTTGAAGCTTTGAATCTTTTTCGGCACAATCATCAAGAAAGCCTCAGTGCTTCAGGAGGTTTCATCACCATCACTACCAACACTGTTTTAACCACACCCTTGATCTTATTCTGACATACGGTGTGGAAATTGATCATTTAATAGTTTTACAATTTCTTAATTACATTTGAATTTACAGTACCAAACTTTACTACACCTACTGATAAGATTCACTACAGTAGATGTTTATCAGAAACTGCTGTTGACAAATTTAAGGAACTGAATCCATCTTTTATTTCAGAGCCAGAGGAGAGCAGTCATCCTAACTTTACTCCAGCACAAGTTGACTGTCTTGTTGATAATACTGCAGCCTCACACCGATTAATACTCAATACTATTTCCATGGTTCCATGGTCCGTGGTTCAATTCACAAATCCGTAGCTTAAAGCAGAGATCATGTAAGCTGGAAAGGAGGTGGTGTTCCACAAATTTAGATGAATCTTGCCTGAAAAGACAGTTTAATAATATATTTTTAAAAAGTCCTCCGTAAAGCTAGAACCTCATATTACTCCTCATTAATAGAGGCAAATAAGAACAACCCCAGGTTTCTTTTCAGCACTGTAGCCAGGCTGACAAAGAGTCATAGCTCTGTTGAGCCTAGTATTCCCTCAACTCTCAGCAGCAATGATTTCATGAATGTCTTTACAAATAAAATCATACAGGTGTCTGTAGTCAAACTTGCCCAATGTTTTGCTGCTTGTTGTTGTTTCTTCCTCTAAAGGGAGTTTGTCCTCTCCACTGTTGCCTAAAGTTTGCTCAGATGGGATTGTTGTGTTTTCTATTAATTTCCCATACAATTATACTCTGTAAGGTTTTAAACCTTAAACACTGTAAAGTGCCTCGCGATAACTTCTGTTGTGATTTGTCGCTACAAATGAAGATTAATGGAATTATTATTCAGATTAAGATCATATTGATATTGATATTCAGAAACTGCTCTTGTTGGTGTAAACAGAAAACAAACCTTCAACTTAACAATAAGACAAATGCAGCTTTCTAATCATTAATTAAAGTTATAGACCAACGGTCTCTGTTACCTAAAGGTGGAACGTTTTGTTTTATTATTATCTATTTCACTTTTATTTCCTGCTTTCTATAAATAAATCATAATGATCTCTGACACTCAGTAACCAGGTTTTACTGATTGGTGCAGTTTTATTTGATTTTCCCACATGTGAGATGGTGTCTTCATCTCTAGAAAGCCGCTCTTTAAAATGACTGTGAGAAGAAAACATTTGTCTGCAGCATCTTTGCTGGTAAAACAGTTTTTTTCTCTAAATAACTAGAAACATTCTCAGTAATCCATCGTACTTGTTGAGTTGATTCATTGTGATAAATGTTAATCCTGTTTTGTTGGTAGATGTTATTTGATATGTGGAAACTGATGTGATGTGTTCAGGGTGTCTGCACATGTGGAGTAAATGTGGATGAAAATTACAACTCTGATATGTGGATAGAAATAAATCTTTAAACTGATCCTGGATCAAGTTTCCTTAAACTATTCCATGAGGTTCTTTTCCTCTTTGTCTCCTCAGGTCTCTTCTCTCCTGTTTCCTTCAGCGTCCTCCTCCACTTCCTTTATCTCTCAGCTCCTTCTTTTCCACCTCGTCGTGTTTCTGTTCATCTTTTCTTTAAGTTGATTTTTCTCTGCTGGAGTCACTCAGGTCAGTTCTTGACAGACTCAGAATTTAAACCAGGTTTCATTTAAACTAAACTCTGTTCTTCTTCTCACAGATTCTAATGATAAAAGTCTTCAGTGGACAAACAACCACATGTAATCTAGCAGAGTATCAGATTGGAAATGAATGTTGTCCAATGTGTCTTCCTGGTAAGATCCAACTGTTTGATAAAGGGTAATTTCACTGTAGAAGTTACATCTTTGTTATGTTGGTGTTAATGATATGTTAATTCGTTGTTTTTCTTTTTCACAGGAAATCGAGTTAAAACAGATTGTACAGAGTTTAGAAGCACTTCCTGTTTACCCTGTCTGGAGGGAACCTACATGAATAAACCTACTGGACTGAAACAGTGTTTTCAATGTTCACAGTGTGATGCAGGTAGATTTATGTTTCTAATTATTAGAAATAACTAAGTCTAAGCTCAGACCTGACAATGATGAGTTTACATGTAACCTTGTTTTAATGAAAATTATCAGCAGGTCCAGGAACTAAGGGCCTTGTAATACGGATCAGTTCGGACACTTCGTTCCATGTGATGATACAGTTCAGTTTTTCTACAACCACTGTTAAACTTTTAATATCAGCTGATACTTTGTGTATTTAGGATATGATCTATATTCATATAGCACTTTTCTACCTATTTTGGACCCAAAACACTTTACAGTGTTACTTCTCATTCAACCATTGACACACTGACCCATCAGGTCCTCTAGAAGCAGGAGATCGACTCTCCTCAGAAAGTACATCTGCTTCTGAGCCTTTTAGTACAGTGCTGCTGAGTTCTTATTCATTTTAGGACCTGTTGTCTCACATTTCTGAACAATGTCACAAAGATAATCTTTAGTTTTTCTAGTTTTAAACTATAAGTTGTTGTTCTCCAGTAGATTAAACCTGTTTTCTCTACATGTCTTTACAGGTTCTGGTCTGAAGATGAAGAGTCCATGTACAATAACATCTGATACAGTTTGTGAACCACTGGAAGGATTTTACTGTGTGGATCCTTCAGATAACGTCTGTGGAGCAGCACAGAAACAGAGAAGCTGTGAACCAGGACAGTGCATCTGTCAGAAAGGTTGGTTTTCTTATGTTGACTTAAGATTTAGTAAAGTGAACATTTGAACTGAGAACACCAGTAAAGTATCTTCTGAGATTTTCCTGTTAGATTTCCATCAGTTTGGTTTTTAATGAGCTCTGTTTAGTTTTAATTCCACTGAGACATTAGGTGATAATTGAATGATGGTGAATTAAACATTGATGACCTACAGCCCTCTGCAGTTTCTACTTTGTTCATAAAGTCTTTAAAGACTCCAACACTCTGAACACAGGTCCAGCAGCAGGTTGTATTAAACCTTTTCCATCTGATAGATGCAGTTAAAAAAGCTCTGAAACATTCACCTGTGTGTTTTCTAACTGTGTCACTACTACACTACTGGTTTGAAGCTGATGGTTTGTTCAACAGGATTTAACTGTTCCACACCTGAAACCAGGTCTGATTGAATGTAATAACATGATGTGTTTATAATACACGTCTACTGAACTGGTTTAAAGTGACTGTGTAACCTGTGTGTGTCCAGGAACAGCCTCCACAGACTCTGTGTGCTCTGACTGCAGTGATGGATCATTTTCAGATGGAACATTTCCATCTTGTCGACCACACACACAGTAAGTGAAGCTTCACATCAGTCGTGGACAAACCTGGTTTCTTACAGCAGCAGTAAATTCACACAGATCCTACAAATGGACAAAACATCTCTCTGTCATTTCAGATGTGAAACAAAAAACCTTCAGCTGTTAAAACCAGGAACAACTTCAACGGATGCTGAATGTAAAAGTCACATTTTAAATAAGACAATAATTTGGATGATTTTTTTTAATGTCTGTTTTTATAATTGTCACTTCGGCTGTAGTTGTATTTTCCTTCAAGACAAGAAATGGCCTAGGTAAGATTTGCATTTAGTCAATGAACATGGTGCTTATAAATCAGTCACCACTAGATTAATGACAATGCAGCAGATCCCCGAACTCTGCCGCTAACAGCCTGAATCATCAGCGGCATTTAACAGCATTTGATCAATCTCTTAACTTAATTAAGAGACCTGAACCTCTTCAGCATTTTGGAGAATGATGACACGAACACAGCAGCAGAGAAGTTTTGCTCCACTACTGGAAACTTAACAGCAAAAACAACACTGCAACTTTCTCTGCTTTGTTCTATTTCTGCTTCTTTTCAACATTTTGGACAACAGACTGAAGACGGACGTGAACAGGAATAAGATGATCTGCTTGAACATTACACAGTAAGAACAGACACATGGCTTCAATCAGCAGACCAGCATGAAAAAATATATTTTCTTCATGTTTTATAAGCCTGTTTACTAAAGAAGATGATGAACTTTGAATTATCAGCAGACTCTGTGAGTTAAGCTCGACTTAACACAGCTGTAAAAAGTAATTGACAACTTCCTGGTTTTATTTTTTTTTTCTATTTGTCTTAAATTACTCAGATCATCAAATACATTTTAATATTACACAAAGATAATCTGAGTAAATACAAAGTGCTGTTTTTAAATGATTATAGGATCATATTATTTTCTATCTTCAAAAATTAAACCATAGTTACAAAGTAGTAATAAATATATATTTACCATCAGAGATTGAGACTGATTGATGATTCTGATAAAATGCTCACGAATTATGAATTTATAATTTATGAAAAGTGGTTATAAGTTAGACATTTTACAATTGTGTCATTTACACAGTATTTCTCCAATGTTTTACATATTAAAATGTACAATATATAATTAAATGTTTCTTATTAATTATATGAAAGTAATTAAAAGCATAAAAACAACATTTGACATTTATATTAATATTACAAAGTACAGTCAATACATTTTAAAGAGTTTTACACTGAAAAGGACTGGGTTGAGATTTTATTGAGGAACAGCAGATTCACCACCAGGTGACACATTTTACTTTCTGGTAGAAAACAGCTTTATTTAAAATCAATTTTACCGGAAAGGGTTTAGTTTGGAGAAGTGCTATTGTTGTAAATGAGGAAATGAGCCGAATTTTTGCAATGAACTTCAGATTTCTCACAAAGAAACTATGGATATACGTGTTTCTTTGTCTTGATTGACAAGAAACAAACTGATACTTCATCCAGAAAGAAACATTCACCACCAGACTAATGAGAGTGGAGCAGATCATTGAACTCTGCCACTAACAGACTGAGACATCAGCACAGACTGCTGCATTTACCAGAGCGACTGGATAGTGTAGTGGTAACACTGCTGCCTTCCAAGTGGGAGACTGGGGTTGAAACCGGGGCCTAGCTTCAGTAGGGGTACCCTGCCCTTGAACCTCGGACCTCAATTGTAAGTGTCTTTAGATGAATGTGTCTGCTAAATGTAAATGTAACTTTAATTAATTCTTATGGGACAAAGAAGGCGACTCATTAAAGAGATCTGAACCTCTACAGCATTTTGGATGAAGACAACATTAAGACAACAGCAGAGAGGGTTTTTTTTGCAGACTTTGGACTTAATAAGAGAAGAGGATGATCATTGTCAGGATGACATTTAGACACGTCAACAAAATTCTGATTGTTCCTCTGGATCCAACTGCTGTTACTAAAACCTGCAGCATGAGGAGAGTTGATCACATGAAATCACTGATTCTCATCAACATTAGATAAAAATTCAATGATTAAGATCATTGAATCGTTTCGTTTACTGTCTCTGTAGGAAACCCTGTTCCTCTTTTACCTGTCTGTGGGCGGAGCAACGAATGTGAAAGTAAAACAGTTTTCTTCTCTAAATGTTCGTCGCTGTGTTTCTGGATTAAAGTTTTAACATTAAAGACGGTAAGTGACTGAAAATATGTCGTTTGTTGAACCAAAGTCTGTGTCAGCAGTTTAATAAAGCTGCTGCTGAAATGTGCTGTTTCTAAAACCTTCATAAAAGTGAACAGTAGCTGTAGTTTGGTTTGACACGAATGTTCTGTCGAAGAGAAACAGAAATGACGAGTACACCGACATGTTGAGTACAGAATGTGTAAAGGTCAGTATTACAGTATATGTACAAATTAGTATATGTACAGTACAGTATTTGTACAGTTAAGTATTTTTACAGTTCAGTATTTGTACATTTTAGTATTTTTACCGTATAACTGCGATCAGCTGAGCCGCTCTTTACTTTTTCTTACTTTGTCTTGTGATTACGGTAAAGTTTGTGTTCAAAACAAGGAAATGAATCCGATTATTAAAAAGATTAAAGTATGTTTTTAGTAAATAATGACACCTGAAGAGATCTAATGTGTGTAACTGGACGAAATGTTTGAACTATATCACTGATGTCATTCATGGATAAAACTTTTAATGTTCTAACAGATTCTCTTCTACTGAAAACATCGAACTTACTTTTAGAGGAAGTCAAAGTCCCACATAGACTGATAACTAAACCTGTTGAACTGTGAAGATTCTCAGGAATCCAGCTGAACTTGTCTGTAGATTAATCTCTACAACTGGATTTGTTTACTGTTAAGTTGAAACGTTTCACTGTTCATCAAGTAGCTTCTTGAGTCTGAAGTTAGTTGGTTAGAGACACAAGTTTATCCTCCAGGTTGGTTTAACTCCATCTCTATAGGGTCGTCAGGTGAAACAACTGAAGGGAGGATGTGAAGGATGTAACAGTCAGACCTCTGTCAACCCCTCCTACCCCTTAAAGTGGGTTGTTACCTCTGGAGAGGTTGAGCAGCCTCCATGCACCATGTGGACCCACTGTCTTCCCACATCACTGTCTTTATACCTGCAGCCTGACTCCTGTTACTGGAGGAATGAGGGGTTGTAGGAAGATGGGCTGCATTTGTAGCAGCTTTAAACCTGTTGAAGAACTTGTTAAGTTCATTCAGGCTCTGTTCACATCACCTACTGAAGACTGGTTGTTCTTTTTTTTTTTTTTTTTTTTTGTGACGTTGTTAATTCCCCTACAATTAAATTCCGTTTTATTTGTAACTGAATTCATCTCAAAGCACTTTACAGTGTTTAAGGTTTAAGACCTTAAATATAGAGTGTGAACATCTGTATAAAAATACAGAGCAGCCAAATAGGACAATAGATCAAGTGCTATTCACATATTGAACTCAGGGTGTCGCTGGATAGGTTTTCGTCAGGTGTCTGACCCGGAAGTGGTTTTGGACTGATGCCAAACTACAGTAAAAGTACCACATGTACTGTAAGAACAGAACAGAACAAGTTCTGTACTATGAAGTAATTTCTGTTCTGTAGTTACTGAAGACATTTCATCTTTTATATTCAGCCCTGCTTTCCATAAATAAATCATGATGAACTCTGACACTCAGTAACCAGGTTTCACTGATTGGTGCAGTTTTATATGATTTCCTTCTGTTTCCAGGTTTTAATCTTCTGATTTGGATTTTACAACTCACTTTTTCCCACATGTGAGATGGTGTCTTCATCTCAAGAAAGCTGCTCTTTAAAATGATTTTGAGAAGAAAACATTTGTCTGCTGCATCTTTGCTGGTAAAACAGTTTGTTTCTCTAAATAACTAGAAACATTTTCACTAATTCATCGAACTTGTTGAGTTGATTCATTGTGATAAATGTTAATCCTGTTTTGTTGGTAGATGCTTTGATGTGTGGAAACTGATGTGATGTGTTCAGGGTGTCTGCACATGTGCAGTAAATGTGGATGAAAATTACAACTCTGATATGTGGAAAGAAATAAATCTTTAAACTGAGCCTGGATCAAGTTTCCTTAAACTATTCCACGAGGTTCTTTTCCCCTTTGTCTCCTCAGGTCTCTTCTCTCCTGTTTAAACTAAACTGTGTTCTTCTTCTCACAGATTCTAATGATGAAAGTCTTCAGTGGACAAACAACCACATGTAATCTAGCAGAGTATCAGATTGGAAATGAATGTTGTCCTATGTGTCTTCCTGGTAAGATCCAACTTTGATAAAAGGACATTTCACTGTAGAAGTTACGTCTTTGTTATGTAGATGTTCATGATATGTTAATTAGTTGTTTTTATTTTCTACAGGAAGTCGAGTTAGAACCGACTGTACAGAGTTCAGGAGCACTTCCTGTTTACCCTGTTTGGAGGGAACCTACATGAATCAGCCTACTGGACTTAAACAGTGTTTCCCATGTTCACAATGTGATGCAGGTAGATTTCTGTTTCTAATTATTAGTAATAACTAATTCTAAGCTCAGACCTGACAATGATGACTTTACATGTGACTTTGTATTGATGAAAATTATCAGCAGGTCCAGGAACTAAGGGCCTTGTAATACGGATCAGTTAGGACACTTCACACAATGAAGGAACAGATGGTTCCATGTGATGATAGATTTTTCTACAACCACTGTTAAAACTGTTAATATCAGCTGATACTTTGTGTATTCAGGATATGATCTAAGTTCATATAGCACTTTTCTACCTTTTTTGGACCCAAAACACTTTACAGTGTTACTTCTCATTCAACCATTCACACACCAACATCAGGTCCTGTGGATCTTGGAGAAGCAGGTGTTACAGTTCCTCCCTCTGCCCCTGTCTATGGGTTTTGTTTTGTTTTGTTCTGGTCTCACCCTCCTGTCTCACCCCATGTATGGACTTCCTCCACTCTCCACTCTTCAGTTTGGTGCTGGTTTGTTGCTCATTGCCATTCATTCATGCTGCACACTACTCCTCCACAACGTCCGTCCATCCGTCCGGAACCTCTGTTTTGTTTGTTAGGTTGAATTGTTTGGTCTGCGTTTATGCAGCGTTTTTCGTTGGTACTTTGTCCTGTTAGTTTTGTATCCTTGTTCCCGTTTGCCCGCCTGCCGCAGTGATTTTGGTTTGTCACTTTGTACTTTTAGTTTGTCTGTTACTTTCATGTCCGCTTTAGTGCGTGGGTTTTGTTGGTACTTTGTATGTTGTCATTAGAGTTTTAGTTTGAGTTTTTGCCTGTGTTTCCACAGTGTTTTATGTTGATACTTTGTTCATGTTTGTTAGTTCCCTTTGTCTCCTGCCCTCCTGTCGTTAATAAACCTTTTTTGTTGGTATTCGTTGGTCCTGTTAGTCCGTTCGTAACAGCAGGGGATCGACTCTCCTCAGAAAGTACATCTGGTTCTGAGCCTTTTAGTACAGTGCTGCTGAGTTCTTATTCATTTTAGAACCTGTTGTCTCACATTTCTGAACGAAGTCACAAAGAATCTTTATTTGTTTTGTTTTTTTTTTGTTTTGAACTATAAATTGTTGTTCTCCAGTAGTTTAAACCTGTTTTCTCTACATGTCTTTACAGGTTCTGGTCTGAAGATGAAGAGATCGTGTACAACAACATCAGATACAGTTTGTGAACCACTGGAAGGATTTTTCTGTGTGGATCCTTCAGATAACGTCTGTGGAGGAGCACAGAAACACAGAAGCTGTGAACCAGGACAGTACATCAGTCAGAAAGGTTGGTTTTCTTATGTTGACTTAAGATTTAGTAAAGTGTACATTTGAACTGAGAACACCAGTAAAGTATCTTCTGAGATTTTCCTGTTAGATTTCCATCAGTTTGGTTTTTAATGAGCTCTGTTTAGTTTTAATTCCACTGAGACATTAGGTGATAATTGAATGATGGTGAATTAAACATTGATGACCTACAGCCCTCTGCAGTTTCTACTTTGTTCATAAAGTCGTTAAAGACTCCAACACTCTGAACACAGGTCCAGCAGCAGGTTGTATTAAACCTTTTCCATCTGATAGATGCAGTTAAAAAAGCTCTGAAACATTCACCTGTGTGTTTTCTAACTGTGTCACTACTACACTACTGGTTTGAAGCTGATGGTTTGTTCAACAGGATTTAACTGTTCCACACCTGAAACCAGGTCTGATTAAATGTAATAACATGATGTGTTTATAATACACGTCTACTGAACTGGTTTAAAGTGACTGTGTAACCTGTGTGTGTCCAGGAACAGCCTCCACAGACTCTGTGTGCTCTGACTGCAGTGATGGATCATTTTCAGATGGAACATTTCCATCTTGTCGACCACACACACAGTAAGTGAAGCTTCACATCAGTCGTGGACAAACCTGGTTTCTTACAGCAGCAGTAAATTCACACAGATCCTACAAATGGACAAAACATCTCTCTGTCATTTCAGATGTGAAGCTAAAAACCTTCAGCTGTTAAAACCAGGAACAACTTCAACGGATGCTGAATGTGAAGAACACAGTTCAAATAAGACAATAACTGGGATAAGTGTTTCCCTGTCTGTTGTATTAATTGTCTTAATATGTGGAATTTGTTTGGTCATGTGGAAGAAAAAAAGGTCTACGAAAGGTCACAGGTAAGAATTCTATGTTGACAACAAACATCTTATGGTTTTTGATTTTTATTAAGATGTTTTTGTTGATTTTATTTATTATCTGGAAGTTGGGTCATGGCAACTTGACTTCCTTTTTGCTAACTTCACGTGGACAACGGAGAGTTTTCACTGACGTGTATATTTATTGTTTTTGTTTTAGGTCAAACGAAGAAGTACGTCATCCAGAAGACGGAGTTTAAATGATGAGCAACAGTCACCACTAGATTAATGACAATGGAGCAGATCCCTGAACTCTGCCACTAACAGACTGAATCATCAGCTGCATTTAACAAAACTTGAGTGAACTCTAAATGAAGAGACCTGAACCTGTACAGCATTTTGGAGAATGATGACACTAACACAGCAGCAGAGACGTTTTCCTCCACTACTGGAAACTTAACAACAACAACAACAACAACAACAACAACAACAACAACAACAACAACAACACTGCAACTTTCTCTGCTTGTTCTATTTCTGCTTCTTCTCAACATTGTGACAGATTGAAGACATAAACAGGAATGAAAAGAACTGTTTGAACATTACACAGTAAGAACGGACAGATGGCTTCAATCAGCAGACTAGCATGGAAAATATACTGTATTATCTTGTCTGTTTATTAAAGAAAATGATTAACTTTGAATTATCAGCAGACTCTGTGAGTTAACCTGGACTTAACACAGCTGTAAAAAGTAATTGACAACTTGATGGCCTGATTAAATTTTTTTTTGTGTGTGTGTCTTAAATGATTCAGATCATCAAACACATTTTAATATTACACAAAGATAATCTGAGTAAATACAAAGTGCTGTTTTTAAATGATGATTATAGGATCATATTCTTTTCTGACTTAGAAAAAATGAAACCATAGTTACAAAGTAGTAAAAAATATATATTTACCATCAGAGATTGAGACTGATTGATGATTCTGATAAAATTTTCAGGAACTATGAATTTATGATTTATGAAAAGTGGTTATAAGTCAGACATTTTACAATTGTGTCATTTACACAGTATTTGTCCAATTTTGTACATATTAAAATATGCAATATATAATTAAATGTTCTTATTAATTATATGAAAGTAATTAAAAGCATAAAAACAACATTTGACATTTATATTAATATTACAAAATACAGTCAATACATTTTAAAGAGTTTTACACTGAAAAGGACTGGGTTGAGATTTTATTGAGGAACAGCAGATTCACCACCAGGTGGCACATTTTACTTTCTGGTAGAAAACAGCTTTATTTAAAATCAATTTGACCTGAAAGGGTTTAGTTTGGAGAAGTGCTATTGTTGTAAATGTGGAAGTAAGTCTTATTTTTTGCAATAAGCTTCAGATTTCTGACAAAGAAACTATAGATATACGTGTTTCTTTGTCTTGATTGACAAGAAACAAACTGATACTTCATCCAGAAAAGAAACATTCACCACCAGACTAATGAAAGTGGAGCAGATCATTGAACTCTGCCACTAACAGACTGAGACATCAGCACAGACTGCTGCATTTACCAGAGCGACTGGATAGTGTAGTGGTAACACTGCTGCCCTCCATGTGGGAGACTGGGGTTGAAACCGGGGCCTGCCTTCAGTAGGGGTTTTGGGCAAGACCTCCTTACCCTGTCCTTGAACCTCGGACCTCATTTGTAAGTCTCTTTGGATGAATTTGTCTGCTAAATGTAACTTGAGTTAATTCTCATGGGAAAAAAAACGACTCATTAAAGAGATTTGAACCTCTACAGCATTTTGGATAATGACGTCACAAAGACAGCAGCAGACTTTGGACTTAATAAGAGAGGAGGAGGATCAATGTCAGGAGGTGATTTAGACACCTCAACAAAATTCTGATTGTCCCTCTGGATCCACCTGCTGGTTACTAAAACCTGCAGCATGAGGAGAGTTGATCACATGAAATCACAGATTTTCATTAACATTAGATAAAAATTCAATGACTAAGATCATCGTTTTTTGTCTCTGTAGGAAACCCTGTTCCTCACCTTTACCTGTCTGTAGTGGGCGGAGCAACGAATGTGAAAGTAAAACAGTTTTCTTCTCTAAATGTTTGTCGTTGTGTTTTTAGACAAAGTTTTAACATTAAAGACGGTAGGTGACTGAAAATATGTCGTTTGTTGAACCAAAGTCTGAGGAAGCAGTTTAATAAAGCTGCTGCTGAAATGTGTTGTTTCTAAAACTTTTGTAAAAGTGAACAGTAGATGTAGTTTGGTTTGACACGAATGTTCTGTTGAAGAGAAGAAGAAATGATGAGTACGCCGAAATGCTCAGTACAGATTGTGTACAGGTCAGTATATATACAAATTAGTATATGTACAGTTCAGTATATGTACAAATTAGTATATGTACAGTTCAGTATTTGAACCGTATAACTACCGTCAGCTGAGCCGCGCTTTAAATACTTGCTATTCTTGTAATTATGGTAAAGTTTGTGTTTAAAACAAGGAATTGAAACCGATAAATAAAAAGATTAAAGTATGTTTTCGGGAAATAATGACACCTGAAATGGTCTAATGTGTGTAACTGGACAAAATGTTTGAACTATATCACTGATGTCATTCATATAAATTGTAAAACTTGTTTTTAAATTCATGGATAAAAGTTGTAATGTTCTAACAGATTCTCTTCTACTGAAAACATCGAACTTACTTTTAGAGGAAGTTCAAGTCCCACATAGACTCATAAGTAAAACTGTTGAACTGTGAAGATTCTCAGGAATCCAACTGAACTTGTCTGTAGATGAATCTCTACAACTGGATTTGTTTCCTGTTAAGTTGAAACGTTTTACTGCTCATCAAGTAGCTTCTTGAGTCTGAAGTTAGTTGGTTAGAGACACAAGTTTATCTCCTCAGCTGCAATGGAAGTGACGGATCTAATAATCAGACCTCTGTCAATCCCTCCTACCCATTAAAGTGGGTTGTTACCTTTGGAGAGGTTGAGCAGCCTCCATGCACCATGTGCACCCACTGTCTTCCCACATCACTGTCTTTATACCTGCAGAGCCTGTTACTGTGACAGATAGTGGAGCCTACTCAGGTGATGGAGGGGGCGTAGCTGCAGGGGTGGAGATGCACACAGGTGTAGGAAGAGGAGTTGAGTAGACATTGAGGAGGAGGAGGGGTTGTAGGAAGATGGGCTGCATTTGTAGCAGCTTTAAACCTGTTGAAGAACTTGTTAAGTTCATTCAGGCTCTGTTCACATCACCTACTGAAGACTGTTTTTTTTTTTTTTTGTTTGTTTTGTTTTGTTTTTTCATTGAAGATGTTAATTCCCCTACAATTGAATTCAACTGTTTTATTTGTATATCATCTCAAAGCACTTTACAGTGTTTAGGGTTTAAGACCTTACAAAATATAGTATGAACATGTGTATAAAAATACGTAGGGGACAATAGATCAAGTGCTATTCACATGTTGAACACTGGGTGTCACTGCATAGATTTTTCGTCAGGTTTTAGACCCGGAAGTGGACTCAGGTTTTTGACTGTACTGATTCCAAACTACAGTAAAACAACAGAATCAGGATTTAATACATGAGTATTTTTTTTTCTACCACATGTACTGTAAGAACAGAACAGAACAAGTTCTGTACTATAAAGTAATTTCTGTTCTGTAGTTACTGAAGACATTTAATTTCTTATATTCAGAAACTTGACCTTTAATCAGTAGGAAACACAAACAAACTTTGAACTGTAACAATGAGACAAAGGCAGGTTTCTAATCATTAATTAAAGTTATAGACCAATGGTCTCTGTTACCTAAAGGTGGAACGTTTTGTTTTATTATTATCTATTTCACTTTTATTTCCTGCTTTCCATAAATAAATCATGATGATCTCTGACACTCAGTAACCAGGTTTCACTGATTGGTGCAGTTTTATATGATTTCCTTCTGTTTTCAGGTTTTAATCTTCTGATTTGGATTTTACAACTCACCTTTTCCCACATGTGAGATGGTGTCTACATCTCAAGAAAGCCGCTCTTTAAAATGACTGTGACAAGAAAACATTTGTCTGCAGCATCTTTGCTGGTAAAACAGTTTGTTTCTCTAAATAACTAGAAACATTCTCAGTAATTCATCGAACTTGTTGAGTTGATTCATTGTGATAAATGTTAATCCTGTTTTGTTGGTAGATGTTATTTGATGTGTGGAAACTGATGTGATGTGTTCAGGGTGTCTGCACATGTGCAGTAAATGTGGATGAAAATTACAACTCTGATATGTGGATAGAAATAAATCTTTAAACTGATCCTGGATCAAGTTTCCTTAAACTATTCCACGAGGTTCTTTTCCCCTTTGTCTCCTCAGGGCTCTTCTCTCCTGTTTCCTTCAGCGTCCTCCTCCACTTCCTTTATCTCTCAGCTCCTTCTTTTCCACCTCATCGTGTTTCTGTTCATCTTTTCATTAAGTTGATTTTTCTCTGCTGGAGTCACTCAGGTCAGTTCTTGACAGACTCAGAATTTAAACCAGGTTTCATTTAAACTAAACTCTGTTCTTCTTCTCACAGATTCTAATGATAAAAGTCTTCAGTGGACAAACACTCACATGTAATCTAGCAGAGTATCAGGTTGGAAATGAATGTTGTCACATGTGTCTTCCTGGTAAGATCCAAGTGTTTGATAAAGGAACATTTCACTGTAGAAGTAACATCTTTGTTAAGTAGACGTTCATGATACTTTATCAAGTTCATCTTTTCTTCTTTTCTACAGGAAGTCGAGTTAGAACCGATTGTTCAGAGTCAAGACCCACTTCCTGTCTGCCCTGTTTGGAGGGAACCTACATGAATCAACTTACTGCACGTAGACGATGCTTTATCTGCAGAACATGTGATGAAGGTAGATTTTTGTTAATCATCCTAATTATTAGTAATAACTAAGTCTTTACAGTGTTACTTCTCATTCAACCATTCACACACTGACCCATCAGGTCCTGTGGATCTGAGAGAAGCAGGGGATCGAACCGCTGATCCCACAGTTGGCTTCAGCTCATGAACCACAGCCATCTCACTTTTTCTTTTCTTAGTTTTCAATCAGCAACAATATTTTCATCATATTTATCATGAGGACTGTTACAAGAGTTTGAACTGAATGTAGAAGTCAGTGGTTCCCTCCATCTTTTTACACCACTGTGTAGTTTTTGACAGTGACGGTGTTAATCTCCATGAATCAAACATTTACTAGACAAGTGATTTATGCTGATGTGTTTTTAATGTTTTCATACATTTTAGAACCTGTTGTCGGAAATTATCTTTAGTTTTTCTAGTTATAAACTACAAGTTGTTGGTCTCCAGTAGATTAAACCTGTTTTCTCTACTTGTCTTTACAGGTTCTGGTCTGAAGATGAAGAGTTCATGTACAACAGCATCTGATACAGTTTGTGAACCACTGGAAGGATTTTTCTGTGTGGACCCTTCAGATAACGGATGTAGAGCAGCACAGAAACACAGAAGCTGTGAACCAGGACAGTACATCAGTCAGAAAGGTTGGTTTGTGTACATTTGAACTGAGAACACCAGTAAAGTATCTTCTGAGATTTTCCTGTTAGATTTCCATCAGTTTGTTTTCTAATGAGCTCTGTTTAGTTTTAATTCCTCTGAGACATTAGGTGATAATTGAATGATGGTGAATTAAACATTGATGACCTACAGCCCTCTGCAGTTTCTACTTTGTTCATAAAGTCTTTAAAGACTCCAACACTCTGAACACAGGTCCAGCAGCAGGTTGTATTAAACCTTTTCCATCTGATAGATGCAGTTAAAAAAGCTCTGAAACATTCACCTGTGTGTTTTCTAACTGTGTCACTACTACACTACTGGTTTGAAGCTGATTGTTTGTTCAACAGGATTTAACTGTTCCACACCTGAAACCAGGTCTGATTAAATGTAATAACATGATGTGTTTATAATACACGTCTACTGAACTGGTTTAAAGTGACTGTGTAACCTGTGTGTGTCCAGGAACAGCCTCCACAGACTCTGTGTGCTCTGACTGCAGTGATGGATCATTTTCAGATGGAACATTTCCATCTTGTCGATCACACACACAGTAAGTGAAGCTTCACATCAGTCGTGGACAAACCTGGTTTCTTACAGCAGCAGTAAATTCACACAGATCCTACAAATGGACAAAACATCTCTCTGTCATTTCAGATGTGAAACAAAAAACCTTCAGCTGTTAAAACCAGGAACAACTTCAACGGATGCTAAATGTGGACAACACAGTTTAAATAAGAAAATAATTTTGTTAAGCATTTATGTGCTTCTTTTATTAATTGTCATATTGGCTGCAGTTGTATTTTACTTCAAACACAAGTAAAAAAACATTCAGGTAAGATTTGCATTCAGACAATCAACATGTGTCACATGTTCTGATAGATGATGATATTCAGCACTAAATAATTCCTGTGATTTGTTTTATTATAGGCACAGAAGAAGATCCAGTCAATCCCACAGAGGTATGTTTGTTACTCTAAGTTTGAAACTGTAGCGTTTAAACTGTAGGAGATGGAAACAGTTTGAGTTTATCTCAGTAATTATATTGGTATTATTTAATATTTTATCACAAAGGAAAGCAACAAAAATTTAGAGGGTTCAAATCCCACCTGTGGCCTACCTCCAGTAGGGGTCCTTAGGCAAGACTTTCTCACACTTACCCTGCCTGCCATTGTACCCTACCCTGGATAAAAGCGTCTGCTAAATGACTAAAATGTAAATGTAATTCCAACTGTCTCTCATACCTCTGTGATGTCTTTACTGTTGATTCTCTCTCTTGGTCACAGTTGGATCAGAACATCAGACTGAAAACGGACTTCATGGACGAGGACCAACAGCTGAAACAAAGCACAGTGGATCTAATGCAGCATGATGGGACAGTAGATTTTCTATGAGCTGATCAGTATTTATTTATTTATACTGTGCAGTTTATAAAATGTTGTCTTCACTACAGTTTAAATCAAAAATGATGTACGACATAAAACCAGTGTCAGTGAAGAGCTGCAGTGATCTACAGGATCTCTGGAGCTCAGTGGAATCAGGTTCTCACCTCTCAGGGTTTTGTCCTCTGAGCCAAACATCATCCATTTGAGAGTTATGGAGGTCACTGTGCACTTTGAACCTTCAGGGCAGCAGAATCTTTTCGTAGCCTTCTCCTGATCTGTGTTGATATACAGACAGTCTGTTGGACCTCATGGTTTCTGGTTTGTGGTACAGTCTGCATGTCCAATTAATGTAGAGGCCTTTAGTCAAGATGTAGAAACATCTCAGCAGTGTTCCAGTTTGGACAGCACTACTGTGGGTGTCAGTGTCTTGTCCAAGGACACTTTAGCTTATAGCATCAGGGACCAGGAATCTAACCAGTGACCCTGGGGTTTATAAACGACTGTCGCACCTTCAATCCACTGTAATCTAATACAGCAGTTCTTCCATCAATTCTACCTGTAAATAAGACGCCATGTCCCAGAGTCCTCAATGACTACAGACCAGTGGCTCTGACCTCACACATCATGAAGGCTTTTGAGAGGCTGATCCTGGAGTCCCTCCGACCTCTGGTCAAACCCTCACTTGACCCCCTCCAGTTTCCTTATCAATCCCATAGTGGAGTGGATGACGCCATCATAAATCTGCTCCATCGCACCTACACCTACCTGGACAAGCCTGGGGGCTTAGTGAGGATCATGTTTTTTTATTTCAACACCATCTAACCTGCACTGCTGGGAGAGAAATTTAAAAACATGCAGGGTTAACAGGTCGGATAACAAACTGGACTGGACTAAGAACTCAGCAGAACTGTACAAAAAGGCTCAGAGCCGGATGTACTTTCTGAGGTCCTTCAACGTCTGCAGCACCATGCTGCTGATGTTTTATGAGTCTGTGGTGGTCATGAAGGTGTCAGACACTAACAGACTAAAAAAACTGATCCGGATGGCTGGCTCTGTTCTGGGGGTGGAGCTGGACCCTCTACATGTTGTACCTGGAGGAGGATGCTGTCTAAACTCCTCTCAATCCTGGACAATCTCTCCCACCCACTGCACAGTGTGTTGGACAGAGGAGCACCTTCAGCCAAAGACTTATTAACATTAAATGATCACCAGAGAACCACAGGAGATCTTTTCTACCTGTGACCATCAATCTGTACAATTCCTTCCCCCTCTGTAAGGGGTGGGGGAAGTGATAGTTGTGTCGTATACTTGCTGTCATTCCACAATAGGCTATAAATATAAACCCATTTTCATTCATCTATTTTACATATTTTACATATTCTGTATATATATTGAGTTTTTCTGTATTGATGTGATTGGTTATGTGTATTTAAGTTGTCTTGTTCAAGGACACTTTAGCTTATAGCAGGTGGGACCAGGAATCTAACCAGTGACCCTGGGGTTTATAGACGACGTACCTTCAATCCAATGTAATCTAATACAGCAGTTGTACCATCAATTCTACCTGTAAAGCAACAAGAGAAATATCTTTTATTATTTGAGATTATTATTAAATGTATTATTTATATACAATAAAATGAAACGTTTTAGTTTTAAATGTTCTGTTATTTTTGGTAAATGTCAGATATTTCTTCTTAGATTGAATGTTCTGGGTGAGACCCTGAGGGGGTTTTAATGTTCAGTAACATATTCTATGACAGTGTTATAATAATTTCATATCACCTTCATGTCCCTCTACATATCAAGTCATGACAAGTTCACGTTTAACTTTTAACATAAATCTGGATGCTGTAACCATGACAACAGTACAGTCATCTGACTCTCACCTGATCTAAGATCTGATTGGTTCAGGAGTTGATCAACAACAGGTCGGTTTCTAGAAACGTTTTCTCTCAGTTTACTTTGAAATATTTCTGCAGAGTGTGTGAGTGGATTGAAGTGGAGCAGTGAGGATCTACACCCTGGAGCTCTGGGGGGAGACCTGAGGGACTGTGACCCAGTACAGGACTTGTGAGTAGGAGACCTTTCAGACAGGTCCTGACCTGCTCACACAGTAGAATCAGGACTTCAGTCCATCCAGGTTCATCAGGAGCTAAAAGAAACCGATCACCACCGTTTTTCATTTATTGTACTAAAGTACATTTTACACTGGAAAACCTTCTTAACATGAACACACAGTGTGAAAAACTCTTATTATTCAAAAACAGTAACAGCAGGTAAACATGGAAGTTCACCTGACGTCACTCAACTCTGAACAACATGTTCCTTCAACACAAACAATAAGAAGAAGAAGAACAACAACAACTAATAAACAGAAACTAATAGAACTACACAACACATAACACTAACAATTAGAACAGCAGCACTAATTAGTTAAGAGCGTTATTAGACTCTGTTCCTGCCTCTCGGCCGCTACAATAGTAGAGATAGTTTTTATGGGAGAATTTTATAACTTATTTATTGAGAAAATACAAAATGTATGAATTTCTACGTAATAAATGTAAAAAATACTGAATTAAAAAACAAATATATTCACTTCATGGTCGCTTGGCATGTAAATCATTGAAGTTGATTCCTCACAGAAATCCAGGATGTAATTGATTGATTGATTGATTGATTGATTGATTGATTGATTGATTGATTGATTGATTGATTGATTGATGTGGCTTTTAATATGTCTTTCATAACACTTTTTAACACTATGTCTGTTTTTTATTGTACTTTGAACATCAATGTCCTCAGTGAAGGTTGGCATTCAAAAAAGATCCGATTTCTTCTCTCGGTGTGTCTCTGCTCTGTTTTTGAGAAGAGTCTCTCGGAAGGAACAGATGTTGCCATAATACACAGTCTCCCCTCCATCACCTCCACCAGGAGTGGAAACCACATGATGGTATGATCCAATATCCTCACAGCTGATTAGCGACTCTGATTCACAACAAATCATCGGCTCTCAGAGCTTCATCTTCTGCTCAGGACACATCACTAGAAGAACATGAAGCTTCATCAGAGTTTCATCTGATCGAACCGGAAAATGAACCAAAGTTCGAGGCTTTGAAACCACACAGAACAGGGACACCTGGTGGTTCACTGCAAGTAAATCATCTGCTTCAAGCTGCCTCTTTGTTCTACTTCAATATGTAGATAATAAAAAGCATAAAACAAAACAATTAGTGATCATTTATGTGAGAAGTGTTTGTGTTACATTGTGCTTGTGAGACAGGGCCAAGCTGAAACGACTACATGGGAAACATTTCACAGATCTTCTTCATAACAGGATTCTATCAGCTGAGCTGGTTTCAGCCTGTTTGGTCTTTGACTGACTTCGACATCCTTAGAGAAAATCACAGGACACAGAAGAAGCTGGTGTGGACAAAAAGTTCTTCACCTCAGTGGGTCCTCTGTTCTGGTAATGTGGGGTTCCTAGAAAGTAATTATTAACCTATTGTCAGCAGCAGAGCATGAGTCTACATGGTGATGGAGGTCTAAATCTTTACTGTACATCTGAACCCTGGTTCGACCGAACTCTGCATTCAGCGCTTCGGACGTCTTCAATCACGTGATCAGCTCATCACACGCCCCGGAACATTGTTCGGAACCAGTCTGCTTCAAGAAGGTAAAACAAGCTCTGAAGCGTCCGGATCAAACGGGACATCCCAACTGTTTCACTTCAGTTCATCTAAACGAGCTTCCTGTCTCATCCTGAACACGGTAAGTGTCTAAAAGCTGCTGTTCAGGGAGGAGACTGCAGAAATCTGCGTCAGTGACTGAGCTTCATACTGATCAGTCCAGTTTGGTTCTGTTCACTCTGACTGGGATTAAACTGAAAACGACATGAGGCGGATCCCAGTTCATGTTAATGCATCTAAAGCTAAGATACATGTAGGGATGAACCGAGGAAACAGGGTTTTTAAGAGACATAAGATGTCCTCTACTGCAGTGACGTCTGTTTCTGATTAGGGTGGATCAGCTGATCATCAGCTGATCATTGTTGATGTTGATGTTGTTGGACTCTGTGTTTACCTTTGTTAGATTACAGATTACAGAATCAGTTCTATGATGTATTTGTTCATATTCTAATTCAGATCTACAGTTCCCAGTGTTTCATTCCCTTAATGTTCGGCTGCAGCTCAGTGATTCTCTGAAACTGATGGAAACACTGGAGATAAGAAACCAGACAGATGAAGTTCTAATCATTTGAACTTTGAGCAGGTCCAGATCCACCAGGGTTAATAAGCACAGAGTATAAGTGATGCTAACAAAGAGGATTCAGCAGAAATCCACCATGTAACCAGCTTATTGTTCATCTCTTCCCTCAGTAATCAGGTTTCTACTGGTTGGTGCAGTTTTATATTATATTCATCTGATTCCAGGTGTTGTTCTTCTGATCTGGATGTTACATCTCAGCTCTTCTCAAACTGTCGACCTGCTCTTTAAAATGACTTTCAGAAGACATTTGACAGCTGCTTCTTTTTTGGTAAAATGTTTAATGCTCTAAATAACCTGAAGCAGGTATGTTCAGTCATTTATCATATATCACGGCTTCTGCTCCTCATGTTTTCATTTTTACTTTATTCTCTTTCACTTATCGATCACTCAAAAACTTGGAGTTCCTTTAGGAAAGTTTTATTCCTCATTACAATCATATTCACGTGTGTGTGGTTTCTGAAAGAAATACAAAATACAAAATCAATGATAAGTAGAAGAATTACAACTTGTTATCAAGACGTTTTCCCAAAACATTAAGTGACTGAATTCACTGTTCACGTTATACTTATTAAGCTCTTACATCAACAATTATTTCTATTAAATTTTCTTAGCTAAAGCAAATACAAGTCTGCTAAACTAGTAAATCAATCATATAAATAACAAATGATACTTAGCATTAGAGAACTCAGCGATAAATACACAATATATGTATCAAGCTACAGTCTTAAGTTCAGTGAGATCGATGGTTCTGGTGCTGAGATGTTTGTTCTTCTGAACGTTCTCCTCACTACACAGAGAAATGCTGGAGCTCTTTCAGAGTGACTTTCAGGTTCTTGGTCCCCTCCCTGACTAAAGCTCTTCTCCATCCACTGGGTAATCGACATAAAGGCGTTACACGATCCGGATCATAACTATTCTGATCCGTTAGTTAATAACATGAACTTTCACCAGGCTGCTAAAAGGTCAAAGTGAAACAATTCATTAAATTACTAAGAAATACTTCTGGGAAAAATACTTTTCTTACAGCAGCAGTAAATTCACACAGATCCTACAAATGGACAAAACTTCTCTCTGTCATTTCAGATGTGAAACAAAAAACCTACATGTGTTAAGTTAACTTAACTGCTTGTACCATTTGTTTAGTTTTATTTAATAAACTTTAAAACTGTCTTTAAATAAGAGTTTTCCAGCAGAAATCTACTAGTTAACCTGGTTATTTTTACTGGTTGGTGCCGTCTGATATGATTTTCCTCTTTTTCCAGATGTTGTTATGATTTGGTGAGATGAGTCTTCAGTTCGTTAAAACTGTCAACCTGCTCTTTATAATGACTTTCAGAAGATATTTGACAGCTGCTTCTTGTTGGTAAAATGTTTAATGCTCTAAATAAATGCAAACATGTACATGTTGAGTCATTTATCATATATCACGGCTTCTGCTCCTCATGTTTTCATTTTTCTTTATTCTCTGTCACTTGTAAAACTAGAAACTGACTTTGAACTTTGAACTTTCCATCCATTTTCAAATAGCAAAACTCTACTCATGTTCAGATCAGGGAGACTGTTCCTCCCACTAAGTGTCACTGTTGTTGCCCATGTGATCATTGAAATCCCTCAGCAGAATGCTGGAGTTCCCAGTCCGAGCACCTTTCAGTAATCCTTCCAGAGACCCCAAGAAAGCTGAGTACTCTGCACTGTTGTTCGGCCGTAGGCACAAACAACAGTCAGAGACCCATCCCCTACCCAAAGGAGCAGGAAACGACTCCCTCGTCCACAAGAGAGAATTTCAACATGTTAGCTGAGCTGGGGAGCTGTGAACAAGACCACGGTCAACTCCAGAGTGGAAGAGGGTCCAACTTCTTAAGGAGTTTAGGTTCTAGAGCCCAACCTATGCTTAGAGGAGTCCGACTATCTCTAGTTGGTTCAACCTCAAGTTCCCACACAAGCTCAGGCTCTCTCCCCCTTGACAGAACCTACCAGGGGCTCCTAGACACACAAACTGAACTGATGGAAATTACGACTCTGATACGTGGATAGAAATAAATCTTTAAACTGATCCTGGATCAAGTTTCCTTAAACTATTCCATGAGGTTCTTTTCCTCTTTGTCTCCTCAGGTCTCTTCTCTCCTGTTTCCATCTTCTCCACCTCCACCTTCTTCCTTCTTTTCCACCTCATCGTGTTTCTGTTCATCTTTTCTTTAAGTTGATTTTTCTCTGCTGGAGTCACTCAGATCAGTTCTTGACAGACTCAGAATTTAAACCAGGTTTCATTTAAACTAAACTCTGTTCTTTCTTTTCACAGCTTCTGGTGATGAAGGTTGTCAGTGGACAAACAACCACATGTCACTGGACAGAGTATCAGACGGGAAATCAGTGTTGTCCAAAGTGTCTTCCTGGTAAGATCCAGAGTTACATCTTTGTCATGTTGGTGTTGATACTTTATCAAATCTGTGTTTTTCTTTTCAACAGGAAGTCGAGTTGAAACCGATTGTACAGAGTTCTGGAGCACTTCCTGTCTGTCCTGTTTGGAGGGAACCTACATGAATAAACCTACTGGACGTAGAACATGCTTTATCTGCAGAACATGTGATGAAGGTAGATTTAATTTAATGTTTAATGTTCACTACAGTGATAAGTATTATTGTGATGCAGTTATAGAAATAACTTTAACAAAGAAAGTCTAACATTGAAATCTCTTGAAACTCTAACTCACTAATCAATACTAGAGGAATACAACTATTATTAATAAAGGTCTGTACAGAGGTACCCTTGGATCTTTTTCTATAGTACTTGCAGTGATGTTTATTCTCCACTCGATATTAGAATTGTATGAGTCACTAGTCATTTGTCATTAGTCATAGTTGCCCCCCCACCTTCATACGTTTTTTTTTATTCGCCGTGGCTCCATAATCACAGTACCTGGTTCATTAAAGACATTTAATAAAAGCTGACGTAGAGCAGTCACCTACCAATCAGTGTATTGGCAGCTCTGCCATCGGTGTGTGACAGGTTTAATGAGACGCAGTGTAAAAGCTCTTTTAGTACCAACTACGTAGAAAAGTGTAAATATTAACCACATGTATCCTCCAGGTTCTGGTCTGAAGATGAAGAGTTCATGTACAACAACATCAGATACAGTTTGTGAACCACTGGAAGGATTTTACTGTGTGGACCCTTCAGATAACGGATGTGAATCAGCAGAGAAACACACAACATGTAAACCAGGACAGTGCATCAGTAAAAGAGGTTGGTTTCCTTTGATTTATGTAACATCAAAGTTGACCTTAAACCCTCTTGTAAAGTCGTTTAATTTGGATCCACTCACTAAAACCGAGTTTACCACAACAACATAACATCTTGTTAAAACACGGTTCATTTTAAGAAGCTCAGGAACCAGAGAGTCTGGGACTGTAGTGGGTCCAGAGTGTAACCGGGTAAGAAAAATCAGCTACTCTCAAACTTACAGCTGACGATGATGATGTCTGCTGATAAACGGGCTGAGAGGATTCCAACGACACCGTGAAATCCAGAACACAGAGGGTGAACACAGGTGAAGCTGATCAGGTAAATCAGAGAGAGTGAGGACGGACAGAGAGCACGAATCAGGACAGGAAGAGAAACTGGAGACAAAACGTAGGTTTGTAAGATATGATGACTTACACGTCTCTGCAGTTTCTACTTTATCTGTAAACCAAATGTTCCTCGTTAGATTGAAATACTCATGATGCACTCACATATACAGTCTATGAAACACTCTAAACGATCACATGTTACAACATAATTTGATTCTTAAAACATATAAATGTAAATTAACTATAAAACAGTGGTAGGTCATCACAGAAATATGTATTTATTTATATATTTCAGTTCAACTTCTAACATCTCTGTTGTAACGTACTGACTGTGTAACCTGTGTGTGTCCAGGAACAGCCTCCACAGACTCTGTGTGCTCTGACTGCAGTGATGGATCATTTTCAGATGGAACATTTCCATCTTGTCGACCACACACACAGTAAGTGAAGCTTCACATCAGTCGTGGACAAACCTGGTTTCTTACAGCAGCAGTAAAGTCACACAGATCCTACAAATGGACAAAACATCTCTCTGTCATTTCAGATGTGGAACAAAAAACCTTCAGCTGTTAAAACCAGGAACAACTTCAACGGATGCTGAATGTGGAGAACACAGTTTGAATAAGACAATAATCTGGATAAGTGTTTCTCTGTCTGTTTTATTAATTGTCATATTGGCTGCAGTTGTATTTAGCTTCAAAAACAAGATGGAATGTTTTAAAAAACATTAAGGTTAAGATTTGCATTTAGACAATGAACATGGTGTCATGTTCTGATAGATGATGATATTCAGCAGATTTAACCTTTTACATTTGTTTCTCTCATTAACTGTATAACTTCAAGACTCTTGTGAAACTTATCTTTGCTCTTGTGAGATATTGAACCAGACTTTTATCTTACGAAGTCAGAGAGAATGCTACGGCATCAAATTCACCTCGAGACGAGAATCAACTGTGCGTCACAACTACCATTGTTATGTCTTCATTTACAAACAGGAAAAAACCTTCCTTTAATCTTCAATCTATAAAAAGACCTGCATGTTAGACTCTCTGAGTTTTTCCTCTGTTGCTTGTGCGAGAGAAAATAATGGTCCTGAGAAGTTTGTTTGAAATTTTCCGCAGTTTTTTATAAACCGAGAAGAAGATCAAGTCATTCTCAAAGGGGTATGTTTGTTACTCTCAGTTTGAAACTGTAACATTCAAACTGTAGGAGACAGAAACAGTTTGAGTTTATCTGATTAATTACAGTATTATTTTTTAATATTTTATCAAACAGGAAGCAAATCCGGCGACAGAGACCATGGTGGTTTGAACAGCAGCAGGTAAGACAGCAGAGTATTCTTCATTCAAACTGTCTCTCATACCTCTGTGACGTCTTTACTGTACAAAAAGTTTTTTTCTTCTAGTAAATAGATTTTTCTCCTCAGACAACTTGGATTAAAGATTCATTGAACAACTGAGTTCACTGCAGTGACTGGACATTCAGACTGTTGATTCTCTCTACTGGTCCCAGTTGGATCAGAACATCAGACTGAAAACAGACTTCATGGACGAGAACCAACAGTTGAAACAGAACACAGTGGATCTACTGCAGCATGATGGGACAGTAGACTTTATATAGTAGTATTTATTTATTTATACTGTGCAGTTTATAAAATGTTGTCTTTACTACAGTTTAAATCAAAAATGATGTACGACATAAAACCAGTGTCAGTGAAGAGCTGCAGTGATCTACAGGATCTCTGGAGCTCAGTGGAATCAGGTTCTCACCTCTCAGGGTTTTGTCCTCTGAGCCAAACATCATCCATTTGAGAGTTATGGAGGTCACTGTGCTCTTTGAACCTTCAGGGCAGCAGAATCTTTTCGTAGCCTTCTCCTTATCTGAGCTGATAATACTGTATCTGAGTTGATAATACTGTATCTGAGCTGATAATACTGTATCTGAGCAGATAATACTGTATCTGAGCTGTGCAGACAGTCCGTTGGACCTCATGGTTTCTTGTTTGTCAGCACAGATTGATGTGTTCCTTCCCAAATCATGACCAATTAATGTAGTTTACCACGGGGGGCTTCAGTCAAGGTGTAGAAACATCTCAGCAGTTCTGTCATCAATTCTACCTGTGAATAAGACGCCACGTCCCAGAGTCCTCAATGACTACAGACCAGTGGCTCTGACATTATACATTATGAAGGCTTTTGAGAGACTGATCCTGGAGTCCCTCTGACCTCTGGTCAAACCCTCACTTGACCCCCTCCAGTTTGATTATCAACCCCAAACCAATCAGGAGGACTGGCTCTGTTCTGGGGGTGGAGCTGGACCCTCTATATGTTGTACCTGGAGGAGGATGCTGTCTAAACTCCTCTCAGTCCTGGACAATCCCTCCCACCCACTGCACAGTGTGTTGACTGGACAGAGGAGGATGTTCAGCCAAAGACTTATTAACATTAAATGTTCCACAGAGAACCACAGGAGATCCTTTCTACCTGTGACCATCAACGTGTCAATCCACAATAGGCTATAAATATTGATCCATTTTCATTCATCTATTTTACATATTGTCTACATATATTGGGTTTTTCTGTATTGATGTTATTGTGGTGTGTTTATATGTTGTTGTGGATCTTTCCTGGTTGTGGTTCCATTTCTTTCTGTCTGTGTTGAGAACAACTGTAATGAGGCAAAACAATTTCCCGCTAGTATTAATAACGTTTTTTTAATTTTGAATTGAAACGTGAATCTTAAAAGCAACAAGAGAAAAATCTTTTATTTATTATTTGAGGTTATTATGAAATGTATTATTTATATACAATAAAATTTAATATTTTTCTTTTAAATGTTCTGTTATTTTTGGACCAGGGACCAGTTTACATCTTGTATAATATAAACATAAATAAAACCAGATTCAGTAACATATTCAATGACAGTGTTATAATATTTTCATGTCACCTTCATGTCCCTCTATCTATCAAGTCATGACAAGTTCACATTTAGCATTTAAAATAAATCTGGATGCTGTAACCATGACAACAGTACAGTCATCTGACTCTCACCTGATCTAAGATCTGATTGGTTCAGGAGTTGATCAACAACAGGTCGGTTTCTAGAAACGTCTTCTCTCAGTTTACTTTGAAATATTTCTGCAGAGTGTGTGAGTGGATTGAAGTGGAGCAGTGAGGATCTACACCCTGGAGCTCTGGGGGGAGACCTGAGGGACTGTGACCCAGTACAGGACTTGTGAGTAGGAGACCTTTCAGACAGGTCCTGACCTGCTCACACAGTAGAATCAGGACTTCAGTCCATCCAGGTTCATCAGGAGCTAAAAGAAACCGATCAACACCGTTTTTCATTTATTGTACCGACGGAAGCTTAATGTGTCCCACACCGAGATCCGCTCCATGTCCAGGGACACGGCTGAGACCGAGTCCAGCTCCGACAGAAATAAAATAAAACACTGGAAAATATTCTGAACATGAAACAAGGTGTGACGAGGAGTCAGGGAATAAAACTGAATTAAGAACAAATAGTTTTACTTCATAGTTACTTGGATTGTACATCATTTAATCTGTCTTTATAACAATTGTTAACGACATATCGTTTATTTATTGTACTGTTCCTAATAATCTAAATAAAGTAAAAATAAATTAATTCGTGTCTGATCTCACAGGACGTTACTGACGTCTTGCGCATGCGCAGCTGGACTCTTTCCTCGGTCCTCCTGTTTTTCCAACTGTTTCACTTCAGATCATCTAAAACGAGCTTCCTGTCTCATCCTGAACACGGTAAGTGTCTAAAAGCTGCTGTTCAGGGAGGAGACTGCAGAAATCTGCGTCAGTGACTGAGCTTCATACTGATCAGTCCAGTTTGGTTCTGTTCACTCTGACTGGGATTAAACTGAAAACGACATGAGGCGGATCCCAGTTCATGTAAATGCATCTAAAGCTAAGATACATGTAGGGATGAACCGAGGAAACAGGGTTTTTAGGAGACATAAGATGTCCTCTACTGCAGTGACGTCTGTTTCTGATTAGGGTGGATCAGCTGATCATCAGCTGATCATCAGCTGTTGATGTTGTTGGACTCTTTGTTTACCTTTGTTAGATTACAGATTACAGAATCAGTTCTATGATCTATTTGTCCAGATTCTAATTCAGACCTACAGTTCCCAGTGTTTCATTCCCTTAATGTTCGGCTGCAGCTCAGTGATTCTCTGAAACTGATGGAAACACTGGAGATAAGAAACCAGACACACTGTAAGACCGAACAGTAAAAGCTTGTCAAATGAACTGAGTTTTATTAACTCTAAATTTTTAAAAAGTTGATTTACCTTTAATATTTTGAGTCATTTGAACTGTTTTTTATTTTTAAGTTTATACTGATTAAATTTTTTGAGTAAATTTTGTCATTGAACTCAAATGTTTTGACCAGTTCTGTCTGACGTCACGCGGTTCAAACTCGAAGCGCGCGCGAAAGTCCGCCATGTTGTTCGCTCGCATTGTGGAGAAAGTGAACTGAGGTGGTGGACCGGGTCAGACCGGGTCAGACAGGCTCAGACAGGGTCAGACAGGGTCAGACAGGCAGCACCAGCTCCTGATGGACCGGGTCAGACAGGGTCAGACAGGGTCAGACAGGCAGCACCAGCTCCTGTCGGACCGGGTCAGACAGGGTCAGACCGGGTCAGACAGGCAGCATCATCTCCTGTCGGACCGAACCATCACACCACTGACCGCGTCTGTCGCAGTTGGACCGACTCTGACTCTGAACCACTTCTCTGGTGAGTTAAGAAACATGGTGTCGTCGTCTCACTTGATTCATCAGCTTTTGTAGTCTCAGTATTTTGGTGTGTATATGAGAGGTGAACGGTGTTTTAGCTAATGCTTCTATATTGTGTAGAATAAATAGTTTATTGGGAGGCTGTGTCGAGCTAACTGCTAGCTTAATATTTGGCAATATAAAGCTCGCAGTTAGCTTTATATTGCTAACTGCGAGCTTTATATTGTAGTTTTAACAAGTAACTAACGTTCATGGCGCCAAATCAGCTGCTTATTGTTTTTGTTACCGCTTGAGGTCAAAATGTCACTTTTTTACTCAGGTTTAACTTTAATACATGTCTGGTGTGTTGAGCTAAGTAGCTAACGGTGACATAGAGGCTCTGTGAAACGACCATGTTGAGACAGGAGTTGTAACATGTGCTTAGCTAAGTCTTTATAAATTATAGGTTTGAATCAGTACAGTGAATAACCTGAGCGTCATTAAATGAAACAAGTAACGTTGTTGTTAAATCAGCTTTTTCTGTCTGTTCTGTATAAGTCATTTCATATTTGGTGATTTGATTTTTTAAATATTTTATTATGTGAAGTGTTGTGTATTTGTCGTAAATGGTCAACTGTTTCTACTGTAGTGTCAGAAGAGTTTTAACATTTCAATTTCGTTAAATTTTCTATATTCTCTCTCTTTAGGCTAAAAGTGAAGCACCTGTTTGGTGGAGTTTTCAATCAGGTAAGCTGTGTGCATTTTCAGTACAGAACACTGACACCGATAAAATTACTTGGAGGTGCAAACTTTGTGTTACCACCATTGATAAAAGATTATATTTACTTTTCAGGCAAGAGGAGTAGAAACAATCCAGGCAAACAAGCTCCCCATACTAACATTAGTGTATTTCCTTCCTAACTTCCCAAGAAGTGAAGATGCTGTGAGCCTTGAACAACTGAGACTGCAAATTGTTGGAGAAGTTCAGAAGATGGAGAAAAATCTTCCTATGATCACTAAGCTAACGCAGACCACCTTTGCCCTGCTGCGGAAAGAGGTCGTCTGTGATGACCTGCCTGTTAATGACATACTGGAACGCTGGCCTGCCCTTAAACTGGAGTCACAGGTGAAAATGTTGTTCTTAGTTCATCTATTTGTCAAGGTAAATGTAATTATTTGTGTCAATAGTATCTTGGTCAGTTTCACTTAACACCTGGCATATGAATTGTGCTAGTATAAAGATGGTTTTTATGTCTTCAGCCACCATTAGATATATTTTGGCATTTTATCTTTCAGTTTTACATTAAACAACTTATAACAAATGTTCAAATATATATATTCTAATATTCTGCTATGTGTGGTTTTTCAACACAGACCATACATTCTTCATTCGTTCAGGAAAAGTAGCTGAAGTTCTGCATCAGCTGTTCCGGATTTATGACCTTCAGGTAAGTTATTTAAACAAATTGGTACCTGAACATACTAACATTGGGAATCTTAGGTTTACCACACAAAGAAATGAAAGACACATATTATTATACGTTTTTTTTTTTTTTTGCTGTGACCTTTACCATCCATGCTTAAACAAGTTCTGTTCTCACACTCAAGGATCAAATTGATGTTAATGTGAGACGTGCTGCTGTCCTTCAAGCTCTTCCTGCATATCTGCATCAGGACGACTCAACATTTCTTAAGATGTGAGATGTAAGTTAGCACATTGTTTATAGTTTAGGCAACAGTTCATTTATATAAACAAATGTCATTATGCTAAAGAATAACGTGCAATAGGCCTGGTGTGATTAGGGCACATCATTAAACCTTCAGATTTTCATCACATTCAGATTAACAGTTGCATTTAATTATCAACAAGAGAGTTTTTTTTTTCCTCATTAATTGGACTAATCCACCAACCTGGTTCATGGACTGTTTAACTAAAAGAGTATAATGTTATGGGAGTTTCTGAAGACTTGTTTACCCAAATGAATAGAAGTGATTGGAAGTCATGCTTTTCCTTCATGCAAGTACTTTTACCTAATTTTTACTTATTTAATGTGATCAATATGGAGGCATTAATTAGATGTTTATACAGTATGAGAGGATGTGGGAGATGAGCAACAATTTGTGTGTTGGGTCACTAAATCTTTAATATGAAAATGTTGTGAATTATTCCAGAGGAGGACTGGCTGTGTTTATTAACGAGAGATGGTGCAACCCGGCGCACGTCTCTGTTAAGGAACAGCTTTGCACCCGTGACATCGAGGTTCTCGCTGAGGGCATTCGGCCGTTTTACATCCCGAGGGAGTTTTCTCATCTTATAGTGTTTAACGTGTACATCCCTCCATCGGCCGACGCAGCGGCAGCCTGCGAGCGACTCCACGGAGCGGTGACGTGCATGCAGACCCGGCACCCGCAGGCGCTGCTTCTCATCAGCGGGGACTTCAACCACGCCTCGCTCTCCTCCATTCTCCCCACTTTCACTCAGTATGTTAAGTGCCACACCAGGGAGAACAAGACGCTGGACTTACTGTATGCGAACGTTAAGGACGCATACGACTCCAACCCCCTCCCCCCACTCGGCCGCTCTGATCACAACCTGGTGCATCTGCTTCCTGAATACAAATCCAGGGTGAGAAGAGAACCACCCCAGAAGAAGTCAGTGAGAGTGTTAACTGATGAGGCCAGTGAGAGATTGAGAGACTGTTTCCAGACCACGGACTGGGAGACACTCTGCAGCTCTCATGGAGAAGACATCGACAGCCTGACCCACTGCATCACTGACTACATCAACTTCTGTGTAGAGAACACTGTACCAACTCGGAGGGTGCAGTGTTTCTCCAACAGCAAGCCCTGGGTGACCCCTGAGTTGAGAGCCCTACTGAAGGAGAAGAGGAGGGCTTTTATTTCAGGGGACAGAGAGGAGCAGAAGAGAGTTCAGCATGAACTCAAATACAAAATCAGACAGGCCAAGAACAGCTACAGGAGGAAGCTGGAGGAGCGGCTGGAGAACAACAACGCTCGAGATGTGTGGAGAGGCCTAAAGACCATCACTGGCCACGGACAGAGAGCAGGCACGGTGGCATCTGATGAAGATCAGGGCTTGGCCAATGAGTTAAACCTGTTCTTCAACAGGTTTGACTCCAGCCCTCCCCCTCCCACTTCACACATCTCCAGTACAGCAGCTACACCCACCCCCACGCACTCTCACCATTTCACACCACCCCCATCCACAACCATCCCATCTCTGCCCCCCACCTCCACCCCCCTTTGCCTCACTTCTAATCAGGTGAGGAGAGAACTGAGGCGACTTAAGACCAGGAAAGCTGCAGGTCCAGACGGCATCGGACCCGGACTGCTCAGGGACTGTGCTGACCAGCTCTGTGAGGTGGTCACTTACATCTTCAACCTGAGCCTGAGTCTGGAGACGGTCCCGATCCTGTGGAAGACCTCCTGTGTGGTTCCGGTTCCTAAGATGGCGCACGCTAAGGAGCCAAATCACTACAGACCAGTAGCCTTGACCTCCCACCTGATGAAGACCATGGAGAGGCTCATCCTCAGCCACCTTCGCTCAGTGGTCAGCACCGCGATGGACCCGCTGCAGTTTGCCTACAGGCCGAACATCGGGGTGGATGACGCTGTCATCTACCTGCTGCACCGGGCGCTGACTCACCTGGAGAATGCTGGAACCGCTGTGAGGGTCATGTTCTTTGACTTCTCCAGCGCCTCCAGCTGGAAGGGGCAGGAGTGGACGGACGACTGGCTGTATGGACAACCGACTACCTCACCAACAGGCCACAGTATGTGAGGCTACACAACTGTGTGTCAGAGGTGGTGGTTTCCAGCACTGGGGCTCCTCAAGGGACGGTGCTCTCACCGTTCCTTTTCACCCTTTACACATCGGACTTCACGTACGACACCAGCAGTTGTCACCTCCAGAAGTTCTCTGACGACTCGGCCATTGTTGGCTGTGTGTCGGGGGGGAACGAGCTGGAGTACAGGTCAGTCATTGTGGACTTTGTGGACTGGTGTGAGCGCAACCACTTGTGCTTGAACACCAGTAAGACAAAGGAGATGGTGATTGACTTCAGGAGGAGAACACCACAACACACACCGGTGAGCATCCAGGGTTTGGACATTGAGGTAGTAGACAGTTTTAAGTACCTGGGTGTTCACCTCAACAAGAAATTGGACTGGACTCACAACACCGATGCCCTGTACAAGAAGGGCCAAAGTCGCCTCCACCTTCTGAGGAGACTGAGGTCCTTTGGAGTGTGCAGGCCTCTCTTAAGGACTTTTTATGACTCTGTGGTAGCCTCTGCGATCCACTACGCCGTGGTCTGCTGGGGAGCAGGCAGCACAGACCGGGACAGAAAGAGGCTCAACAAGCTGGTCAGGAGGGCCAGTTCTGTCCTGGGCTGTCCACTGGACTCTGTGGAGGAAGTGGGTGAAAGGAGGATGTTGGCCAAGCTAACATCCATCATGGACAACACCACTCACCCACTACATCGGACAGTGGAGGCACTGAGCAGCTCCTTCAGTTGCAGACTGTTACACCCTCCATGTAGGAAGGAGCGGTTCCGCAGGTCATTCATTCCCACAGCTGTTAGACTGTACAATGCCACAGTTTAAATATACATGTACAAAACCGGTCCATAGCCCATCTGACTGTATTGTTTTTACTTTATTTTATTTATTTTTTATTACGTATAACATATTATATATGTTAAGTCGTAATAGTGTATATAGTTGTAGATTCTCGTAAAATGTTTATTACTTTTGTATTTTTGCACACCCTCTCATTCTTTTTGCACATTGCTGTTGTTCTTTTTGCACTGACCTGCTGTAGCAATTGAATTTCCCCAATGTGGGATCAATAAAGAATATCTTATCTTATCTTATCTTATCTTAGATAAACACATTTTAACAACTATATACATTTTGTGTCGACCTGTTAAGTAAGACAGCACTCTCCACATCTGAATGGGTTGACCCTTACACCATTATTGTATGGCTTAATTTGATTGATACTGTCTAGGACCTTTGGAGATACCATAGGCGATGTACCCCAAGTAAGGTAACCTTATTTTCTCTTCAGTTGTCACAGGTTGAACAACCAGACACAGGTGACCAGTTGGACTCCTCTTAATCAACTCCACCTCCAGCAACATTGTTCTCTCCAGATAGGATTTCAGTTGTGCTTGAGGGTAATGTAGTTGTTGATTGCACCACACTGGCTGATGCTTTTGTAATGCTTTTGGCACTCATTTATGCCCTGCATCTGAGCTACCCAAATAAGTTGGCCAACACATTTAACTTTATCCAGAATGTGTTGATGGGCCTAGATGATGGGAAGTTAAGGCCCAGGGAGCTGAGTCTTAAAAAGGACCTTTTTATCAGTGGAGTAATCTGATGTGACTTTATTATCTTGAAGATTGTACACATGCACTACAGTCACTTTTGTAATATAGTTAGCAATTGAAGTATTTTTTGTGATTTGATCATTTTTAAATTAGGTAAATGTGAAGAAGTTTAGCCATAGTATGTAATTACATTGATCACTGTGGGTTAATATGTAACACATATACAGTGAGGGAAAAAATTATTTGAACCCCAGCTGATTTTGTAAGTTTGCCCACTAACAAAGAAATGATCAGTCTATAATTTCAATGGTAGGTTTATTTGAACAGTGAGACACAACAATGACAAAAAAAATCCAGAAAAATGCGTTTCAAAAAGAGTTATAAATTAATTTGCATTTCCACGAAGGAAAGAAGTATTTGATCCCTTTGAAAAACGTGCTTTAGTACTTGGTGGCAAAACCTTTGTTGGCAATCACAGAGGTCAGCCGTTTCTTGTAGTTGGCCACAAGGTTTGCACACATCTCAGGGGGGATTTTGGCCCACTCCTCTTTGCAGATCCTCTCCAATGTTTGGCAACTCGAACCTTCAGCTCCCTCCACAGATTTTCTATGGGATTAAGGTCTGGAGACTGACTAGGCCACTCCATGACCTTAATATGCTTCTTCTTGAGCCAGTGATTTGTTTCCTTAGCCGTGTGTTTTGGATCATTGTCATGCTGGAGTACCCAACCACGACCCTTTTCAATGCCCTGACTGAGGGAAGGAGGTTCTCACCCAACATTTGACGGTACATGGCCCCATCCAATCTCCCTTTGATGCGGTGCAATTGTCCTGTCCCCTTGGCAGAAAAACACCCCCAAAGCATAATGTTTCCACCTCCATATTTGACAGTGGGGATGGTGTTTTTGGAGTCATAGGCAGCCTTCCTCCTCCTCCAAACACAGCAAGTTGAGTTGATGCCAAAGAGCTCGATTTTGGTCTTATCTGACCACAACACTTTCACCCAGTCTTCCTCTGAATCAGTCAGATGTTCAGTGGCAAACTTCAAACGGGCCTGTAGATGGGCTTTCTTGAGCAGGGGGACCTTGCGGGCACAGCAGGATTTCAGTCCTTCACGGCGTAGTGTGTTACCAACTGTTTTTTTGGTGACTATGGTCCCAGCTGCCTTGAGATCATTGACAAGTTCCTCCCGAGTGGTTCTTGGCTGATTCCTCACCGTTCTCATTATCATTGAAACTCCACGAGGTGAGATCTTGCATGGAGCTCCAGACCAAGGGAGATTGGCAGTTAATTTATGTTTCTTCCATTTGCGAATAATTGCACCAACTGTTGTCACCTTCTCACCCAGCTGCTTGGCGATGGTCTTGTAGCCCATTCCAGCCTTGTGTAGGTCCACAATCTTGTCCCTGACATCCTTGGAAAGCTCTTTGGTCTTGGCCATGGTGAAGAGTTTGGAATCTGGATTGATTGATTGCTTCTGTGGACAGGTCTCTTTTATACAGGTAACGAGCTGAGAGGGCTGCCAATGTCAGCTCGTTACCTGTATAAGATCCACCTGGGAGCTAGAGATCTTGCTGACGGATAGGGGATCAAATACTTATTTCCTTCATGGAAATGCAAATTAATTTATAACTCTTTTTGAAACGCATTTTTCTGGATTTTTTTTGTCATTGTTGTGTCTCACTGTTCAAATAAACCTACCATTGAAATTATAGCCTGATCATTTCTTTGTTAGTGGGCAAACTTACAAAATCAGCTGGGGTTCAAATAATTTTTTCCCTCACTGTATATGTGTTAGAAGTGTTTACAAGTATTTCTTGAACTGTTTTATGATGCTATTTTGTCATGCATGTTTGACTTGAGTAATGGTTACTTAATAAAGAAGTAACTTGTTCTGAAACGGCCTATTATTCTGTTGTGTAATCTACTGTTAAAGTGTATGGGTTTAACAAATTGAGTTAAAACTACTTAAAAAAAACTTATGTAATCAGTTTCAAAAGAAATTTTAAGTATTGTGTTTTAATTTTTGAGTTTTAGTTAAGCAAAGCTTTAAGTTAGAGTAGAGTGCATACAACTTTACCATGTACGCTTTACTTGAAAAATCTATTACTGAGCAATTAATTATTTTTTGTTACTTGTAATTGATATATAAGAGTTAACTATACTTAAATTAGTTCTGTATTCTGAACTTAAAATAATAAGTTAAAAACAATCATAAAAAGCAGTATTTAGAACTTACAAAGTCAAGTTAGTATCAATTAAAACTAATTTGTAGAACTCACTTGATAACATATGTTTTTTGGACTTATAAAAAACAGTTATGTTAAGTCAAAATTTCTTATGTAATCAGTTTCAACTAATTTTTTCAGTTCTATTAACTTATCGGGTTTTACAGTGCAGATGAAGTTCTAATCATTTGAACTTTGAGCAGGTCCAGATCCACCAGGGTTAATAAGCACAGAGTATAAGTGATGCTAACAAAGAGGATTCAGCAGAAATCCACCATGTAACCAGCTTATTGTTCATCTCTTCCCTCAGTAATCAGGTTTCTACTGGTTGGTGCAGTTTTATATTATATTCATCTGATTCCAGGTGTTGTTCTTCTGATCTGGATGTTACATCTCAGCTCTTCTCAAACTGTCGACCTGCTCTTTAAAATGACTTTCAGAAGATATTTGACAGCTGCTTCTTTGTTGGTAAAATGTTTAATGATCTAAATAAACACAAACATGTACATGTTCAGTCATTTATCATATATCACGGTTTCTGCTCCTCATGTTTTCATTTTTACTTTATTCTCTTTCACTTGTAAAACTAGAAACTGACTTTGAACTTTGAACTTTCCATCCATCTTCAAATAGCAAAATTCTACTCAGGTTCAGATCAGGGAGACTGTTCCTCCCACTAAGTGTCACTGTTGTTGCCCATGTGAGCATTGAAATCCCTCAGTATAATGCTGGAGTTCCCAGTCCGAGCAGCCTTCAGTAATCCTTCCAGAGACCCCAAAAAAGCTGAGTACAACACGTTAGCTGAGCTGGGGAGCTGTGAACAAGACCACGGTCAACTCCAGAGTAGAAGAGGGTCCAACATCTAAAGGAGTTCAGGTTCTAGAGCCCAACCTATGCTTAGAGGAGTCCAACTATCTCTAGTTGGTTCAACCTCAACCTCCCACTCAAGCTCAGGCTCTCTCCTCCCCTTAACAGAACCTACCAGCAGCTCTTAGACTCATGGGACACACAAACTGAACTGAAATGGAAAATACAACTCTTTTGTGTGTGGATAGAAATATTCTTCAAAATGATCCTGGATTAAGTTTCCTTAAACTATTCCATGAGGTTCTTTTATTCTCTGTCACTTATAAAAGAAACAAAAACAGTCTTTAAATGATACAGCTGAGTTACACAAAGTGGAATTGATTCATTACAATAAAAGTTAAAAGTGTTTATTTGGTAGATTTCGTTTGATGTGCAGCATGTTTGATTTTCCATTTTTCCGGCCCGGTGCTGAGATGTTTGTTCTTCTGAACGTTCTCCTCACTACACAGAGAAATGCTGGAGCTCTTTCAGAGTGACTTTCAGGTTCTTGGTCCCCTCCCTGACTAAAGCTCTTCTACATCCATTGGGTAATCGACATAAAAGCGTTACACGATCCGGATCATAACTATTCTGATCAGTTACTAAGAAATACTTCTGGGAAAAATACTTTTCTTACAGCAGCAGTAAATTCACAAAGATCCTACAAATGGACAAAACTTCTCTCTGTCATTTCAGATGTGGAAAAAAAAACCTTCATGTGTTAAGACGAAGAACTTAAGTTTGTACCATTTGTTTTATTTAATAAAGTTTAAAACTGTCTTTAAATGAGAGTTTTCCAGCAGAAATCTACTAGTTAACCTGGTTATTTTTACTGGTTGGTGCCGTCTTATATGATTTTCCTCTTTTTCCAGATGTTGTTCTGATTTGGTGAGATGAGTCTTCAGTTCGTTAAAACTGTTGACCTGCTCTTTATAATGACTTTCAGAAGAAAACCTTTGACAGCTGCATCTTTGTTGGTAAAAATATTTATTGCTCTAAATAACTAGAAGTATTTTTACTCATTTACCCCATTGCTTCTGCTGTTTTAGTTTTCTGTTCTCACCGATGATTCTTGGATTCTGTCACTAATTCCAGGAACCAAAACTGATTTTACAGTTGTCAAGTTTGGACCATAACAGATTTTTGACCATGTAGTAACGTATAGTACAAGTTAAAGACAGGTTGGATTTTCTAGATTTCTTTAATTGTGAAAAGCTCGGTGGAGTTTATATTTGGATGAAATTTGCATATGTGGATTTAAATCCTTTGAGCTTAAGAACAAAAATAGTACTGGGTTCTAAAATAGGACATATACTGAATAATACTGAAGACATCTAAACTATGAAGGAACACATAGGTTCTCAATGTAAAAGCTATTTGTCTTAGAGCAGAGGCCTGACTCCACATCACTAGATCTGAATCTGGTTGAGAGGGTTTGAGATGAGTTGGATTGGTGAAGGAAAATCAGCCAAGAACTCAACACCTCTGGGAATTGTTAGAAAACCAAACCAGGAGGCTGAAGGACAGTTGGTTAGCGACGCACATTTATGCTCCAGGTGAAGTGGGACGTTAGGTGAAACAATGGAAGGAGAGGTTATGAAGGATGTAATAGTCTTAGACCTTAAACCTTAGAGCGAACTTTAGAGCTGTGACTCTGACATCCTTCACATCCTCCCCTTTCATTGTTTCACCTGATGAGCTGGGGGTAGATTTGTGTCTCCAACCAACTAACTTCAGACTGAAGAAGCTACTTGATGAACAGTGAAACGTTTCAACCTGACAAGAAGGAAGTTTCCAGGACTGAACTTCCAGAGCCTGTTCTTTCATAGTTGGGAGGTCTTCAGTATAAATGTACCGAGTGACCTCTGGTCACTCGTGAACTTTATTTCACAGCTCTTTCTTTTCCATTTCACTGTGTCTCTGTTAGTCTTGTCTTTCAGTTTATCAGTTTATCTCTGCTGGAGTCACTCAGATCAGTTTATTTCATTTAAACTAAACTCTGTTCTTCTTCTCACAGATTCTGGTGATAAACGTTGTCAGTGGACAAACAACCACATGTCATCAAGCAGAGTATCAGACAGGAAATCAGTGCTGTCCTATGTGTCTTCCTGGTAAGATCCAAATATTTGGTAAAGGGACATTTCACTGTAAAAGTTACAAACTTTATGTTTGTGTTAATGATACTTTATCAAATTCTTCTTTTTAACAGGAAGTCGAGTTAAAACCGACTGTACAGAGTTCAGGAGCACTTCCTGTCTGTCCTGTTTGGAGGGAACATACATGAATAAACCTACTGGACTTAAACAGTGTTTTCCATGTTCACACTGTGATGCAGGTAGATTTATGTTCCTTGTTCCTAATTATTAGTGGTAACGAGTCTCTGCCCAGATTTAAAGACATTACTTTAAAGCTAGTTTCACAGTGTAAGAACTGAGAAACTGTTGATGTCACGGTGACGATACACAGACTCATTACTACTACACAAAAAAACAACATCACACCAGGCAGTTTGTAGACTGGAGAAGGAACAGGACATCAGGACATCATCATTAAGATAAAGTGTTTTACAGTCATCAGATCAGCTGCTAATATCTGCTGAGACTTTTTCTACTGTGGTTTGCTTAATTTTCAAACTGCATTTAAAGATGTTTTTATCACTGTTATTGATCTGACACTTTAATAACAGAACCGATCTTTCCTTAGTCCGTCGTACCCTCCGTCTCTCATTGTTTTGTGAAACTATTTAGTATTTGTAGTTCATCTACACAGTAAAAAGAATAGCTGTTCTATCTCCACATGTCTTCACAGTTTCTGGTCTGAAGATGAAGAGTTCATGTGCAACAACATCAGATACAGTTTGTGAACCACTGGAAGGATTTTACTGTGTGGAGTCTTCACAGGACGGATGTGAATCAGCAGAGAAACACAGAAGCTGTAAACCAGGACAGTACATCAGCAAAAGAGGTTGGTTTCAGTTATTCATGTAACATCAAAGTTTAAAAAAACCTAAAACTCTCCACTCACTGATACCGAGTCTGATCCTTAAATGGACTTAAATGTATAAGGATTCTGTGACGTTCTAAAGTTTGGGATCATTTTGATCTCATACCACCTGACACTGGTGGTATTCAATAAAACCTGTGAAGACAACTAACGTGTCTGCTTCTGTAAATAATCATTTCAAATCAACCATACAAGTCCTCAACTGACAAACTATTATCTTTAAAGGTTTTCCTTAAAAACACTGTCAGACATTGTTTCTGAATTCAAACACTGATCATTTGCAAAGTAGGAAGAATCTCTAATCCTGTTAGGGATAATGAACCCTAATAAACCCTTAACTAACATTTAACCCATATTATAATTTGCATTGATTCTTTGGGTTATTCTGGAATGTGTTTTAGAGAATGGGAGAGAGCATCTGCATATTTAATTGTAATGACTATATAATCATTATTTTGTATGAATGAACAAAACACCACACAGACTTTTCTGAACTTTTATTGCTGTCATGGGATTTAAACAGTGCCAGTGCTCCAGTCGTGCCTTTCAGAGGTTGTTATGGCTTCAGTTTTCCACCAGATGTCACCGTCACTGAGGCCTTGAAGCTTTGAACCTTTTTCGACACAATTGTGATGAAAGCCTCAAAGTGCTTCATGAGGCTTCATTTGCCCACTACTAATGAAACACTCTAAATGTAAATCCATCCATACATAAAACATCCACACATGTACCTCATGTTTACTGTAACACAAGTAGCTGCAACATATGATATAACCAAGTCTCCAATAGGGCAGAGTGATTCATACTTTAATAATAAGTGGTTGTAGTAAACAATGTTTTGTACAAGACAGTGGTGAGACCAGCTGTGCTCTATGGGTTAGAGACGGTAGCAGTGAGAAAGAGACAAGAGGCTGAGATGGAGGTAGCAGAGATGAAGATGTTGAGGTTCTCCTTAGGAGTGACCAGGTTAGACAGAATAAGGAACGAGTACATCAGAGGGACGGCTCACGTTGCCTGTGTTAGCAACAAAGTCAGAGAGGCCAGACTGAGATGGTTTGGACATGTTCAGAGGAGGGATAGTGAGTATATTGGTCAGATTTAATTTATTAAAACCTTGTCAAAGATGTAAATTGTTGCCATTGTCATGCATCATTCTTTAAAAACATAAATTAACTATAAAACAGTGGTAGGTCATCACACAATCACAGAAATATGTATTTATTTATATATTTCAGTTCAACTTCTAACATCTCTGTTGTAACGTACTGACTGTGTAACCTGTGTGTGTCCAGGAACAGCCTCCACAGACTCTGTGTGCTCTGACTGCAGTGATGGATCATTTTCAGATGGAACATTTCCATCTTGTCGACCACACACACAGTAAGTGAAGCTTCACATCAGTCGTGGACAAACCTGGTTTCTTACAGCAGCAGTAAATTCACACAGATCCTACAAATGGACAAAACATCTCTCTGTCATTTCAGATGTGAAACAAAAAACCTTCAGCTGTTAAAACCAGGAACAACTTCAACAGATGCTGAATGTGAAGAACACAGTTTAAATAAGACAATAATCTGGATAAGTGTTTCTCTGTCTGTTTTATTAATTGTCATATTGGCTGCAGTTGTATTTAGCTTCAAAAACAAGATGGAATGTTTTAAAAAACATTAAGGTTAAGATTTGCATTTAGACAATGAACATGGTGTCATGTTCTAACAGATGATGATATTCAGCAGATTTAGCTTTTTACATTTGTTTCTCTCATTAACTGTATAACTTCAAGACTTTTGTGAAACTTATCTTTGCTCTTGTGAGATATTGAACCAGACTTTTATCTTACGAAGTCAGAGAGAATGCTCCGGCATCAAATTCACCTCGAGACGAGAATCAACTTTACGTCACAACTACCATTGTTGTCTTCATTTACAAACAGGAAAAAACCTTCCTTTAATCTTCAATCTATAAAAAGACCTGCATGTTAGACTCTCTGAGTTTTTCCTCTGTTGCTTGTGTGAGAGAAAATAATGGTCCTGAGAAGTTTGTTTGAAATTTTCTTCTCAGTTTTTTTATAAACCGAGAAGAAGATCAAGTCATTCTCAAAGGGGTATGTTTGTTACTCTCAGTTTGAAACTGTAACATTCAAACTGTAGGAGATGGAAACAGTTTGAGTTTATCTGAACTATTACATGATTCTTTTTTATATTTTATTACAAAGGAAACAAATCCAGAGATACAGATCCCTTTGAATCAGGACTGAACAGCAGCAGGTAAGACACCAGTGTATTCTTCATTCTAACTGTCTCACATACCTCTGTGACGTCTTTACTGTACAAAAGATTTTTTTCTTCTCTTTCACCTTTTCCCATCAGGGGTCTCCACAGCGAATCATCCTTTTCCACCTCACTCTATCATGAACATCTTCTACCCTAACACTAGCCAACCTCATGTCCTCTGTTAAGACATCCATATATCTCCTCCTTGGTCGTCCTCTTGTCCTCCTGCCTGGCAGCTCCATCTCCAACATCCTTCTACCAATATATTCACTATCCCTCCTCTGCACATGTCCAAACCACCTCAGTCTGGCCTCTCTGACTTTGTCGCTAACACAGGCAACGTGAGCCGTCCCTCTGATGTACTCGTTCCTTATTCTGTCTAACCTGGTCACTCCTAAGGAGAACCTCAACATCTTCATCTCTGCTACCTCCATCTCAGCCTCTTGTCTCTGTCTCACTGCTACCGTCTCTAACCCATAGAGCAGAGCTGGTCTCACCACTGTCTTGTACACCTTTACCTTGAGTCTTGCTGACACTTTCCTCCACCCGCTCCAACCTGCCTGCACCTTGAACTCCTCTGTCTGACCTACAGCACATCTCACCACCGTCATACTTCTCTCATACATGTCCTGAACTAGTCTGACGTACTTCTCTGCCACTCCCGACGACCTCATACAGTACCACAGCTCCTCCCTCGGCACCCTGTCATACGCCTTCTCTAAATCTACAAAGACACAATGCAGCTCCTTCTGACCATCTCTGTACTTTTCCATCAACATTCTCAAAGCAAAAATGGCATCAGTGGTGCTCTTACGGGGCATGAAACCATACTGCTGCTCACAAATCTCCACCTTCTTCCTAAGCCTGGCTTCCACTACTCTTTCCCACAGCTTCATTGTGTGGCTCATCAACTTTATTCCTCTGTAGTTGCTGCAGTTCTGCGTGTCACTCTTGTTCTTAACGATCGGAACCAGAACGCATCTCCTCCAATCCTTAGGCATCTTCTCACTCTCTAGAATCCTATTGAACAAACTGGTTAGAAACTCCACTGCTGCCTCTCCTAAGCACTCCTCCTTCCTTTGTGTCTAACCTGTCATACAGCTCATCGTAAGCTTTCTGTTTGGCCTTTGCCACCTCCCTCTTCACTCTACGCTGCGCTTCCTTGTACTCCTGTCTACTTTCCTCAGTCCTTTCTACATCCCACTTCCTTCTAGCTAACCTCTTCCTCTGGACGCATTCCTGTACTTCCTCATTCCACCACCAAGTGTCTTTACCTTCTTTCCTCTTTCCAGATGACACACCTAGCACCTTCCTACCCGTTTCCCTGATAACCTCTGCTGTAGTTTCCCAGTCATCTGGAAGCTCATCCTGACCACCAAGAACCTGTCTCAACTTCTGTCTGAATTCCTCACAAGTTTCTTCATTCTTTAACTTCCACCACTTGGTCTTCTTCTCTGACTTCCCTCTTTTCTTCTTCCTGACCTCCAGAGTCATCTTGCACACCACCATGCGGTGCTGTCTGGCTACACTCTCTCCTACCACCACTTTGCAGTCACTAACCTCTCTCAAATGACCTCGTCTACATAGGATGTAGTCCACCTGTGTACTCCTACCTCCACTTCTGTATGTCACTCTATGTTCCTCTCGCTTCTGGTAGTAAGTGTTGACTACAGCCATTTCCATCCTCTTAGCAAAGTCCACCACCATCTGTCCTTCCAGATTCCTTTCCTTCACACCAAACCTGCCCATCACCTCCTCATCACCTCTGTTGTCCTCACCAACATGCCCATTGAAGTCTGCTCCAACAACAACTCTCTCTCCTCTGGGGATACTCTCTATGACCTCATCAAACTCACTCCAGAATCTCTCCTTCTCTTCTAACTCACAGCCAACCTGTGGAGCATACCCACTGACTACATTCATCATCACCCCTTCAATTTCTAGCTTTAGGCTCATCACTCTGTCTGAGACTCTTTTCACCTCTAGAACATTGTTCACAAACTCCCCATTCAGGATCACTCCTACCCCGTTTCTCTTCCTATCAACACCATGGTAGAACAGTTTGTATCCTCCTCCGATGCTACGTGCCTTGCTGCCCTTCCACCTTGTCTCCTGCACACACAGAACATCTACCTTCCTTCTCTCCATCATGTCTGCCAGCTCTCTGCCTTTCCCTGTCATTGTGCCAAAGTTAAGAGTCCCTATTCTCAAACCTATGCTCCTGCCTTTTCCCTTCTCTCTCTGACCACAAACTCTTCTGCCTCCCCTCTTTCTTCGACCAACAGTAGTCAAATTTCCACCGGCACCCTGTAGGTTAACAGCATCGATGGCAGTCGTTGTTAACCCGGGCCGTCGACAAGACTCGAAGTCTTGTGGACGATTCGCATGGTTGTTTTCGGATGCCCGTCCTGACGCAACCCTCTCTATTTATCCGGGCTTGGGACCGGCACAGAAGTCACTGGCTTGCAACCCCTGTGGCTAGATTACTGTACAAAAGTTTTTTCTTTTAGTAAATAGATTTTTCTCCTCAGCATCAGACAACTTGGATTAAAGATTAATTGAACAACTCAGTTCACTGCAGTAACTGGACGTTCAGACTGTTGAATCTCTCTCCTGGTCCCAGTTGGATCAGAACATCAGACTGAAAACAGACTTCATGGACGAGATCAACAGCTGAAACAGAACACAGAGGATCTACTGGTGGAACATTAATGTTTCTATAATCAACTCATCTCCGTTCTCAGTGACATGATGTCTTACACTTATTAAACCTCTAGCCTGCCACTATTTAAAATTACTTTAAGAAGAAATCCTTTGACGGGCTCATTCTATAATTTAGGGAACAATTCATATCAACTAAAAAGTTAGTAAATCAGTGTTTTTTTATTTTGATTGTTACACTAGATGTTTTTGTAATATACAAACTTAATGTGCTAAATTCATGTATTGCCAAGCTTAAGGTTTAATTACTTTTGAGATATTTATCTCTATTATTGTGTGTTTTAGTCTATTATCCAGTTGTTTTAAGATTGTCTGTCTAACTGTTAAAAATATTAACTTTGAGCTCTATAATGAACATTCTGTGGCAAGGTATCATAACAACTTCTTCTTTTTTGTCTTCAGAGATACCCCGAATCTTTTTTGTTGCAGTTTAGCCAACATTTAAAAGATTTATGACACAAAAAACACATGTAACACAGTTAACACATTGGTAGAAACATTAATTGTCATGCAATAAAGATAATGTGAGCAACTGAAAAGATTACTTGATCTCATTATCAGAAATCATTAGAACAATGGATAATAATTCATGGAACAGGTTTAATCCATAGTGTCTGTGGTGTTATTTTCCGACTGTATTCCAATTTCCAATTGTATTTCATCATCATTTCTTATTCTGTTTCTTCTTCTCATTCAAAAAACATTTTAACTAACTTCTAACTTGTTGTAAGTTTTATGTTCTGTTACTTTTGCTCTTCTGTATTGTTTTTGAGTTCAGACAATTCAAATGTCTGAGATCTTTGACCATATGGACCTGTCGATCTCTATATGATGTTGGAGGAGGAATCATCCTGATGACATCTTCATGCAAATACCAAAGGATTTCATCCTGTCGTGGCGAGAAAAAGTAGTTGATGCCAATCCGTTGCAAACGTCAAGACTTGGTGAATGCGCATGGTTGATGGGACTGCGAGGAGACTTTCTGGCAAGGAGTTCAAACTGTTTATCTTTATATTTAGCTTACTGTCAGGATTTCCAGTGTTCCAGTGTCAGGGTCACTGGTTCGCTGTCATCATGCCTGGCACGCAAGTGTCACAGCACAGATGATGTGTTGTTGCTGTAAGACAACTCTTGTGTGTAGAGCAAACACCCATTTAAATATTAAAAATACAATTCTATTAGGGAATCATAAAAATATCTGCCATAAACTGTATTATACCTTATCTGGTGGTAATGAGATCAAAATGATCCCAAACTTTAGATCGTCGCTTATTGGAGGTACTTAACATTTAAATACCGGTACTGAAAAAATACTCACTCTCCAAATCTGTCTCACTGCATAATGATGCATTTTACATAGCTTGTATAGCACCAAACCACCAAAATCTGTAAAACCTGTCGAGCTGTCATTGGCTTAGAATGCACTGAAACACAATGAGCCAATAAAAAGCTTTGAAACCTTTTGAAGGAATGAAGCCTCTGTATCATTTGCCCTCTGCCTAAACCTCCAGTACCCTGAGTGTTATCCTACCTGAGCTCTGCTCTTCCTTATTCTGCCTTCCCAGGATGGGACCCACACTCTGTATCATCTGGATCCATCTCTGCCTGAACCTCCAGTACTGTGAGTGTATTCTCCTAACCTCTATAGTTCCCTTGCTCACTCTTGTAACCACCCATTAATTCAATTCATTAGTCTTTTGCCCTGTGCCCAAGGAGATTCTGTTTCCAACTGCTTCTCTTAGTTCCATGTACTCATCAATCCACACCGGCCATCTTGCACATTGACTTCCTTTCACCTCTACACCACTTCTGGATCATCGTCACTCCTCCCTTCCTAGTTCACCTCACTGCTCCCAGTCAGGTTATAAACTCTTCTCATTACATCAGTATTCTACTGTGTAATTCTGTAACTCTGTCTCCTCTCATAGACCTCCACCCACATCCGAAGTCACCCCTCTCCAGCTGTGACATCACTGGACCTCCTCACATTAATTTTCTCTTTTGTAATAAACCATTTTAACTTATTCTGTCTTTTGAGTCATCCCTGGTTATAGTGTCTGATCCTGACCCTGTGACAGTCTGTGCACTCACCATGACTGACGAGCCTGTCAGTGGTCTCCTAGAATAGGATAGACCTCCAGTTCCATCCTTCCTGTGACTTGTTTCGAGAAAGTTTCAGGTGCCTGATTTCAACACCGACTAGTGCAGCTTAGTACAAAATGGATAGAAATTGCCTTTCTGCCTGTATTGAGTTAGGCAGTTACTATGTAAGTACTATAGTAACTGTATTTTTTGACATCACCAAATATGAGCATAAATTCTGACAAAGGACTGCTAACATTATCATAATGTTAATCCCTGTCAACAGGTAACGCAGTTTGGCCATTTTAAGACCTTGTGCTAACAGCAGACCGGTGACCACTCGCCACATCACCTTGATACTTTCCTCACATATTTGTTAATTTAACATCTAAAGCAAGTTTACAAGAATATTTCGCTAACACAGTTTACAATTAATTAACATGATTCATGTCAACTAAATAATATTGATAAAATATAGAAGAGGAGGGGTAAAAACCCTTCCACAGCTAAATCCTAAATTTAGAAAATCGGACTAAGCAAAAACAGAAAATTGCAATAGAGCGATTTTTAGCAAAATAAATCATAGAATTTTGGCCCAATATAAAACAGATCATTGCTTTAAGTATAAACATGTAAAAATGATAAATTCAGCCCATGGACCTGACATTTACCCTAAATTATAGAATGAACCTGTGTTAAATGACAGGAAATCAACATTTAACTAACTAAAGTAACAGTTAACATTTATCTGGCTACTTGGGTGATTAGTGAAAAGTTGATCTGAAGTGAACAGATCTGTGGAGATTTAGTTTTCGTTTGATGTGATTTACATGAGGTTAGATATTGGAAAACGAAAAATGCTCCGATCGTCCAGTTGGTGGCGCTCTTGAACCAACTGCGAAAAATACCACGAAGAAGAAGAAGAAGAAGAAGAAGAAGAAGAGGAGGGCGAGGTCGGAAGAAGAAGCGGAGAAGGGGGAGGAGGAGACTTCCACTTTTAAAAACACTAAAAGTAAGAAACAGTTTTACGTTAAATAGAATAAAAACATGTTTGATAAATGTTTATACTCTGAGTAACTGGGGGGAAAGATTTGAGCTTAAGAAATGAGAGGAATGAAGGTTTAACATCGTGAATTTGTTACCAGGAGTGAAAGTTAAAGTAAAAACGCTGATGGGAGAGTTTAATTATTAAAACATGTTAAATTAAATCTTCCTAGTTGTGGACAAATGAAGAATGAGGAGGGTTTTGTTCATTCATACCAAATAATGATTATATAGTCTTTACAATAAAATATGTTTATTATATTTTGGGAAATGAAACTACTATGAAAATACTCTCACTCTCCAAATCTCTGTCTCTTCATAACATCATTTTGAAGCATAATTATGCATCTTAAACAGCTGGTACAGAACCGAACACTTAAATCTGTCACTGGCTCAGAAAACATTAAAACACACGGAGCCAATAAAACTTCGAGACATTTTAAAGGAATGAAGCGCGAAGAGAAACAGCGACATCAGTTATTTGACTCTGGTGTTTTTATACAAACTCTGAAGTCTCTGTATCATTTGTCCATCACTAAATCCTCCCTGAAATTGTCGAGACGAAGCTTCATGAAGCATTAACTGTAAATAATAATGATAAAATACTTGTACATGTTGCAAACATGGAATGAGCACATGGCTTTGAGGTGTGAAGCTTTATGTTAAAAAATTATAAACTTATTAATAAGGTGAAGGATGTAAAGTGTCTTTATTCATCTTATTTTATTCTGTTTTATTTAAAAAAGCCTTTTCCTCAGTGCTGGGCCTCATGTGGTTTCTTCCTGTTTATTATCTATATTATTAATATATTTAGTGCAGTTTAATATGAATTCCATCTGTTTCCAGATGTCGCTCTTCTGATTTGGATCATCACATCTTCATCAACCTGCTCTTTATAATGACTTTCAGAAGGAAACTTCTGACTGCTGCATATTTGTTGGTAAAATAGTTTATTGCTCTAAATTACTTAGTACAACTAAGTATTTCCAGTCTAATCTCCTCTGCACCATCTCTGATCTTCATACTACACTAATACTTGCACTTCTTTTCTCACTCTGAGTCTTTGTCAAAATATTTTTAATTAACACAGTTTTCATTATGTGTAGAATTATTAGTAGAATTATTGATTATAATAAATATTATTACTGTTTTGTTGCTAGATGTTATTTCACGTGCATCACGTTCAGAGGCTCATGATCTTTAAGGAAAAACATGGATGATGTCAGCAGTAACTCAAGTTTTGACTTTGACTAATGTAATATTAGTTCAGGTAATAAAACACAGGTTGAATTTTCTATTTTTCCTAAATTGAGAAAATATCAGTGATATTTATACATTGATGGAAATTACAACTCTGGTTTGTGGATAGAAATATTCTTCAAAATGATCCTGAAATAAAGCAGAGTTGTAAAATATCTCATAAGATTCTTTTCCCCTTTGTCTCCTCTGGTCTCTTCTCTCCTGTTTCCTTCAGCGTCCTCCTCCACTTCCTTTATCTCTCAGCTCCTTCTTTTCCACCTCATCGTGTTTCTGTTCATCTTTTCTTTAAGTTGATTTTTCTCTGCTGGAGTCACTCAGATCAGTTCTTGACAGACTCAGAATTTAAACCAGGTTTCATTTAAACTAAACTCTGTTCTTCTTCTCACAGATTCTAATGATAAAAGTCTTCAGTGGACAAACACTCACATGTCATCAAGCAGAGTATCAGACAGGAAATCAGTGCTGTCCTATGTGTCTTCCTGGTAAGATCCAACAGTTTGATAAAGGAACATTTCACTGTAGAAGTTACATCTTTGTTATGTTGGTGTTAATCATACTTTTTTAAATCTGTGATTTTCTTTTCAACAGGAAGTCGAGTTAGAACCGATTGTACAGAGTTTATTAGCACTTCCTGTCTGCCATGTGTGGAGGGAACCTACATGAATCAACCTACTGGACTTAAACAGTGTTTTCCATGTTCACAGTGTGATGCAGGTAGATTTCTTCTGACGTTTCCTAATTATTAGTCATTCCTACTAGATTCAAAACACGTAATAATCCCAGTTACAGCTGCTCTCTGTTCAATAGGAAAGAAAAGAACTACAACCAGAATAGTACTACACAAACACAACTTCAAAAACCTGATCTAATTTAAAGAAGGATAAAATAGATCTGTAACAGTTGCAGTTCAGTAAGCAGTGATGACATAAATATTGATTATGATGATTGTTAAAAGTTCAATGTTAGATGTGCTGAGAGAAGATGTACAGTTCAATGTCCACTGGGAAAAATCAATCTAACCAAGAAGCTTAGATTTAAAGACAGTACTTTAAGTTAGCTTATTACTTCCCACAGTGTCTGAACTGAGACGGTGACAGTGCAGAGACCCATTTTAGTGACTTTACTACACATGTAGTGGGTCATCAAACTGCAGATGTTTTCAATGTATTCATAAATTGCTATATAGCATTTTCTAAAGATGTCATATAATTATAACCCTTATTTTCTAGTTTATGAAGTTAGAAGGAACAACTCGCTGGTCTTTAGCAGATGAAACATGTTTCTTGTCTCTACATGTCTTTACAGGTTCTGGTTTGAAGATAAAGAGTTTGTGTACAACATCTTCTGATACACTTTGTGAACCACTGGAAGGATTTTACTGTGTGGAGCCGTCAGATAACGGATGTGGAGCAGCACAGAAACACAAACGTTGTGAACCAGGACAGTACATCAGTCAGAAAGGTTGGTTTTCTTGTGCTGACTCATTTTTAAAATGTGAGGTTAAACTGATAACATTTAAGTGCACAAAAAACCTGTTTAATTCTATGTCCATGTTGGACATAAATGAGTTTGGTTTTTACATGAACTATAGGTTTTTATTTTTTGTAAAAATTGAGTTTGTGCTTTGTCTGAAAGTTCTCATGTGAAACAAGGCCTTTAATTCTGGGGGTCTTATAACAACAAGTCTGATCTTTAAATCAGCCTAAATGTAGGTTTTCGTTTTCCAGTGAAACTAATGTTGATGTCATACATGTCTCTGCAGAATCTACATTCTTATGAAAGGTCTCGGGGACTCCTATCCTCCTCAAATACTAAAAAGGCATAAACACATACAAACAGGTGTCAGTGAGTGCATGTAACTTAATGACAACATCAACAGTCGTCTACAAATTGCAAGATACATGATTCAACTCTTGGTTTCCCTCAATGTCAGTGGACACTGAACCCTGAAACCACAGAGCTTCAGCGTATCAATGGTTTTGTGCTGTTATTCTGTGTTCTGCAGTAGTAAGTGCTCTTTATTTGTGGCCAGGTGGTCAAATATTCACACTCCAAGAGAAAAAGAAAAATTCAAAATATTATTATAAATAGATCAAACTTTTAAAGTTCCACATTGATGTATTTTGAATTGTCAGCGTCTAATACCAACTCACATTTAATGAAACGTTATCTCTAACTGACTGTGTAACCTGTGTGTGTCCAGGAACAGCCTCCACAGACTCTGTGTGCTCTGACTGCAGTGATGGATCATTTTCAGATGGAACATTTCCATCTTGTCTTCCACACACACAGTAAGTGAAGCTTCACATCAGTCGTGGACAAACCTGGTTTCTTACAGCAGCAGTAAATTCACACAGATCCTACAAATGGACAAAACATCTCTCTGTCATTTCAGATGTGAAACAAAAAACCTTCAACTGTTAAAACCAGGAACAACTTCAACGGATGCTGAATGTGAAGATCACAGTTTACAAACAAGAAAAAGAATTGGGACAATCTGTGGGACATGCTTTTTTTCAATGGTCTTAGTTTTTGCATTTGCTTTGTCATGTGCGAGAAAAAATGGTCTACAAACAGATGATGGAGCTCAAATGGGAAACTTAAGCTCAAAACAAGAGTGAAATTTGGAGTTTGGAAATATTTTGTACCTACTCTGTAACAGACTAATGGAGCAGATCACTAAACTCTCACACTAACACACAGACTCAGTCATCAACACAGACAACACGCTGCATTTAACAAAACTCCGGCCTTTTTCTGTTTCTGGACATCAGACTGAAACAGGACATGAACGGGAAGGAGAACAACTCCTGGAACTTTACACATTAAGAACATACATATGGATTCCATCAGGAGACCATTATGGAATAATCTATTTTTCTAATGTTTTTTATTCTTTTTTTATAAACCTATTTATTAAAGACAAAAACTTTTTTGTAAAGGTATGATTGGAAATGTGGCTCTGTGAGTTGAGTTGAACTGTGTGAGAAGTAAGAAAAGCTTCAAAAGCTTTCTGATCATGTGTTAAAAAAAAATATAAAACTAGGTGTTATTGACATTGTTGGCAATATGCAGTGCTATAAAAAACATATTTGGACCCTAAACCTGATACTGTACTGATAATTGTGTAATTAATTAATTCAAATGAGGTAGAGGAATACTCTGAATACTAACAAAACATACTCTAACCTTGAATTAGAAACTCTAACACTTGTTTCTAAATGCACTAATATGATCATTAATAATGTCCTGTAACATTCAGTTCAACACAGCACAATATTCTTTGTGGTTCAAGAAGACAGAATTGAATTTATGTTCGAGCTTTTAATTTGTTTACATCAATAAAGGACTGACTGAAGAAAATCAACTTCACTTATATTACCTCAGTTTTCTGGTCTCATCTGTTTCTGGTCTATTCATCAGTTTTCTGGTCTCTCTGTTTCTACCATCTTGCTTCAGTCTGGATGTTCATGGTGGTCTTCTTGATTCATTATCAGCCTCTCTACATGCAGCTCCATTTAGTTTGGTTCACAGTTCCAGTTTGTAGCTGCTGTGGCCACAAAGCGACTTCACCGTCCTTTTAACAGATCAGTTGAGGTTTTACACACATGGACCAAACTCTTAAGTGGAAAACAAAAAGTTAATATGGTGACAATGCTTCTTCAGCGCTATGAAATCTGCTCACTCATCAAATTCAGCATGAAGTTCAGACTGAAACTGTAAACAAATCTTTATTTGAACTAATCACGGACCGTGGACACACGGTTTAGAGAACTCTCCTTAATCAATTTAAGAATCACGTCGGATCCCACTGTGATGGTGTTTCTGCTTCTCTCCTCAGGAAGAGGGAGTCTCTGCTTTGTACCCAGTCACACCATTAATGGAGCAGATCACTGAACTCTATCACTAACGGACAAGAACATGCACAGCTGCACAAAACGTCAGTCGTCTCTGATGGGACAAAGAACCCAGTGTCTTTAATGATTGATAATGATGAGTCTCTCTGGTACTAATGCTGCAGCTCAGATGTTTTCTCCAATGCTGCAAATACAGCAAAGCATCAGACTGAAACAGGAAAAGAACAACTCTCAGGTTTAAATAGTGAAGGTTTAAATATGTCACTTGTATGAAGAACACTACATCCGGTCTGCAAGTCTAAGAACACTTATCCAAAAATGAGTTGGGGGCCACAATCGAATTACATTACAACAGCTGACTTCTCTCTACGACGACACTTTCCCAACTCATCCAGCTAATGATTGTATTTCATCTTCATACTTTGTTTTTCAGGACCAGCAGCTTCACGCTGATCTCTGTGCTGGTTCTGCTTCTCACAGCAGGTCAACACTTGTCCCTAAAACCCAAATCACTCTGTTTCATATCAGGTAACTCACATTTCCTCAGTTATGTTTATTCCTTCTGAGGTAAATCGTGTTTCTTTGTAATTATTATCTAGTTAACAACATATGATGTGATGTGACTATGAATGATGACAATAACATAACAACATTGTCAGTGATGTTAATCAGGTGTTAAATAGGTTAACACTGGTAACACAGTCGACATTACAGCTGTGTTAGGACCTTCACTACATGACTGTGATCAACTCACAGTAGAGAGACTTATTCTATTGTCCTCAACTCTCCCTCCATCATGTGATGTTGGACATGTGACTCTGGAACAAACCATTGCTGATTCATTAGGGTTTATTTTTTTCCCTTGGTAACACAGATGTTTCTCAGACACACACAGAAGAGATTATTTAATGTGCTGCACATGAATGAGCAAAACACTTTTTAATATGTCTGTCTCATATTTTAGGGATTGAGCCTTTATCTAAGAGCAAACCTGAGATTTATGAAAGAGTGCAAGATTAAAACAGCTAAATCCAGAATATACTATAGAATATGTATTATTTAGCAAAATAAATGATGGGGTGTGTAGACGACTTAAAGCAGTATCAGTTATTATAATTATTACAAATGGCATTATGGATTATTATTAGTGAAATATTCAAAGTACAATATGTCAGTGTGAGGACTGTTTCACGTTTTAAAGTGTTAAGAACAAATAAAAAAGATCTTGTTACTAAAAAGGAAGAAAGGGTGAGACAATTCTCTACATATTAAAACAGAAGAAACACATGATCAAACTGTTTTTGTACTCAGGAAACTGACAATGCTCACATCAGCACAGGTTTTGGAGTTACACTGACACGGGGTGAGTCCTGCTGAGCAAAGGCAGCTCACATCATGGTAACTCCCGGGGTAATGGTTACAACTTGGTGAATACGCATGGTTGATGGGACTACGACGAGACTGTCTGGCATGTTTTTTGTGGCTTCATATATGTTGTTCTCACTGAACAGTTTTACCGAGGTCTGTGCATTCACCATGACTGACGAGCCTGTCAGTGGTCTTCTTTAGGATAGACCTCCAGTTCCGTCCTTGCTGTGACTTGTTTCGAAAAACTTCCAGGTGCCTGATTTCAACCCCGACTGGTGCTGTTTAGTACAAAACTGATAGAAATAGCCTTTCTGCCTGTATTGAGTGCACGACCACCAAGGTAACATTTGGATAGAAAGTTTTAACCCAGTCAAGATTTGGGGATGGATAGGTTCATATTACTGCTGGATCTTTATTCTTCAATGCTGATTGTGGCAAAGCTCTCGTTCTTTGACTCCACCAACATGTAGAACTCCATTGTTGCCAGCTGCTAGTTTGATGCAAAGTGTACAGCTTGGATTTCAGTGGAGAAGTACAGTAGAACCTATACTTCTATTTGGAGGGTGGAAATCTCCTTGTGGCTCTGTTGTTTGGCTAAATGGCTAAGCCGTCCTGAATTCTTTTTGAGAACTTGCATTTTTGTTTTCTGCACTTCTGTAGACACAGGAAACCTTCCTAATCAGTGTTTTTGATCCGGGTGACTCTGAATATTGCTGTTGTCTCTCGTATTTTTTTCTGTATTTGCCTGCTGACTGAACAGACTAAGAATGACTGTGTTACTCTAGTCTTCATCATCATTTCATAACAAAATCTATGTCAAGCGTGTTTCCTGTTCAGTAGATCTGCACTTTGAACTCTGTAGGACTCTGGGGTGGAGTGAGCTGGTTTTCTATCACTTTCTTTCTCTCTCTGCTCTGGTGTTGCACTTCTTTCCAATATACTCGTTTCCTTCTCCTCTCACTCAAATCTTTCACTATCTTTGTTGTCTCTGACAGTTGATGATTAATTAACATGCTTTATGTCAACTAAATAACATAAAATATTGAAGAGGAGGGGTAAAAACCCTTCCACAGCTAAGTAATCTTAAATTTAGAAAATCAGACAAAGCAAAAACAGAAAATTGCAGTAGAGACAATAGATTTTTAGCTAAATAAACAATGGAATTTATTTGTATTAAATGAAGGAGAAATATAAAACAGATCATTGCTTTAAGTATAAATATGTAAAAATGTTAAATACAGCCTATGGACCTGACATTTACCCCAAATTATAGAATGAACCTGTGTTAAATGACAGGAAATCAACATTTAACTAACTAAAGTAACAGTTAACATTTATCTGGCTACTTGGGTGATTAGTGAAATGTTTCGACCAAACAAGAAGAAAGTTGATCTGAAGTGAACAGATCTGTGGAGATTTAGTTTTCGTTTGATTTGATTTACATGAGGTTTGATGTTAGAAAAAGCAAAATGTTCCGATCGTCCAGTTGGTGGCGCCAATGAACCAAATGCGAAAAATACCACGAAGAAGAAGAAGAGGAAGAAGTAGAAGAAGAAGAAGAAGAAGAAGAGGAGGAAGTAGAAGAAGAAGAAGAAGAAGAAGAGGAAGTAGAAGAAGAAGAAGAGGCGGGATGAGGCGGAATATGGCGGAAAAGACTCAAACCGCTAAAACACTAAAAGTAAGAAACATTTTTACGTTAAATAGATTAAAAAAGGTTTTAAACACGTTTCTACTCTGAGTAACAGGTGGGAAAGATTTAAGAAATGAGAGGGTTGAAGGTTTAATAACGTGAATTTGTTACCACGGGTCAAAGTAAAAACGCTGATGGGAGAGTTTAGTTATTAAAATCAGGTTTAAAACATGTTAAATTAAATCTTCCTAGTTGTGGACAAATGAAGAATGAGGAGGGTTTTGTTCATTCATACCAAATAATGATTATATAGTCTTTACAATAAAATATGTTTATTATATTTTGGGAAATGATCCTAGACTTTAAAATGTCTCTTATTAATGGAACTCGTCATTAAACTTGCTAAAATACTCTCAGTCTCCAAATCTGTCTCCTCACAACCTCATTTGATGCATAATACACAGTTATAATATAAATATATATAAAACAGCTGGTACAGAACCAAACACTCAAATCTGTCACTGGCTCAGAAAACATTAAAACACACGGAGCCAATAAAAAAGCTTCGAGACATTTTAAATGAACGAAGCGCGAAGAGAAACAGCGACATCAGTTATTTGACTGATACAAACTCCGACACGTTTATTATCACAGGATGACACAAACTCTGAAGTCTCTGTATCATTTGTCCATCACTAAATCCTCCCTGAAACTGTCGAGATGAAGCTTCATGAAGCATTAACTGTAAATAATAATAATACTGATGAAATAAAACAGTGGATGTAATGACTGTATGGTCAGGGGAGTGAAGATCTGAGTTTAATTATTAAAAACTTATAAAGGATGTAAAGTATCATGTGATCACGTTATTTTATTCTGTTTTATTTAAAAATAACTTTCCTCAGTGCTGGACCTCAGGTGGTTTCTTCCTTTTTATCTGTATATTTAGTGCAGGTTAATATGAATTCCCTCTGTTTCCAGATGTTGCTGGTGTCACCACGTCTTCAGCTCATCAACCTGCTCTTTATAATGACTTTCAGAAGGAAACTGCTGACTTCTGCATATTTGTTGGTAAAATTGTTTATTACTCTAAGTAACTTAATAACTAAGTATTTCCAGTCTAATCTCCTCTGCACCATCTCTGATCTTCATACTACACTAATACTTGCACTTCTTTTCTCACTCTGAGTCTTTGTCAAAATGATTTTAATGAACACAGTTTTCATTATATGTAGAATTATACAAAGTGGAGAGTTAATTCATTATAATATTAATACTGCTTTGTTGGTAGATGTTATTTGATGTGCAGCATGTTCAATGGCTCATAATCAGACAAACATGGATGATGTCAGCAGTAACTCAAGTTTTGACCAACTTTGACCATGTAATATTAGTTCAGGTAATAAAACACAGGTTGAATTTTCTATAACATGATGATACGTGATGGAAATGAACTTGGATCAAGTTTTATTGGAGTTGAAGAAGAAGATTGTTGTGTGTTGTTGAGTGTCAGTTATTCTAAAAAAATAAAGCAGAGTTGTAAAATATCACATGAGGTTCTTTTCCTCTTTGTCTCCTCAGGTCTCTTCTCTCCTGTTTCCTTCAGCGTCCTCCTCCACTTCCTTTTATCTCTCAGCTCCTTCTTTTCCACCTCATCGTGTTTCTGTTCATCTTTTCTTTAAGTTGATTTTTCTCTGCTGGAGTCACACAGGTCAGTTCTTGACAGACTCAGAATTTAAACCAGGTTTCATTTAAACTAAACTCAGTTCTTGTTCTTCTTCTCACAGATTCTAATGTTTAAAGTTTTCAGTGGACAAACAACCACATGTCATCAAGCAGAGTATCATATAGGAAATGAATGTTGTCCCATGTGTCTTCCTGGTAAGATCCAACTCTTTGGTAAAGGGACATTGCAATGTAGAAGTAACATCTTTGTTATGTTGGTGTTAATGATACTTTATCAAATTCTTCTTTTCTTCTTTTTAACAGGAAGTCGAGTTAAAACCGACTGTACAGAGTTCAGGAGCACTTCCTGTCTGCCCTGTTTGGAGGGAACCTACATGAATAAACCTACTGGACTTAAACAGTGTTTTCCATGTTCACGCTGTGATGCAGGTAGATTGTTCATAATTCCTAATTATTAGTAATTCCTACTAGATTAAAAACAATTAATTAATTAATCCCAGTTACAGCTGCTCTCTGTTTAAAAGGAAAGAAAAGAAGCACAACCAGAAATGAACTACACCAACACAAATACAAAAAGTTTATCTAATGTATGAAAGGATAAAATAGGTCAGTAACAGCCAGGAGAGGAATGTAGTGCAATAAACAGTGATGGCATAAATAATGATTATGATGATTGTTAAAAGTTGAATGTTACATGTGCTGAGAGGAGATGTACAGTTCAATGTCCACTGGGAAAAATTAATCTAACCAAGAAGTCCAAGCTTAGATTTAAAGACAGCACTTTAAGTTAGGTTGTTTCTTCAAGTCCTACAGTGTCTGAACTGAGACGGTGACAGTGCAGAGACTCATTTTGATGACTTTAATACACATGTAGTGGGTCATAAATCTGCAGATGTGCAGATGTTTTCAATGTATTCATAAACTGCTGTTTCACATTTTCTAAAGATGTCATAATAATAATCCTTATTTTTCTAGTATATGTAGTTAGAAGGAACAACTTGCTGGTCTTCAGCAGATGAAACATGTTTTCTATCTCCACATGTCTTTACAGGTTCTGGTTTGAAGATAAAGAGTCCATGTTCAACAACATCAGATACAGTTTGTGAACCACAGGAAGGATTTTACTGCATGGAGCGTTCAAAGGACGGATGTGGAGCAGCACAGAAACACAAAAGCTGTGAACCAGGACAGTACATCAGTCAGAAAGGTTGGTTTTCTTGTGCTGACTCATTTTTGTTTGAAATGAAAACAACGTTTGAGTGCACATAAAACCTGTTTAATTCTATGTCCATGTTGGACATAAATGAGTTTGGTTTTTACATGAACTGTTGTGTGAAAATTGAAATTGGTGGTTTCAGACAGAAAGTTCTCATGTGAAACAAGGCCTTTAATTCTGGGGGTCTTATAACAACAAGTCTGATCTTTAAATCAGCCTAAATGTAGGTTTTCGTTTTCCAGTGAAACTAATGTTGATGTCATACATGTCTCTGCAGAATCTACATTCTTATAAAAGGTCTCGGGGACTCCTATCCTCCTCAAATATTAAAAAGACATAAACACGCACAAACAGGTGTCAGTGAGTGTACGTAACTTGATGACATAAACACTTGTCTACAAATCACAAGATACATGATTCAACTCTTGGTTTCCCTCAATGTCAGTGGACACTGAACCCTGAAACCTCAGAGCTTCAAAGGATCAATGGTTTTTTACCATTATTATGTTCTGTAAGTCTGCAGTAGTAAGTGCTCTTTATTTGTGGCCAGGTGGTCAAATATTCACACTCCAAGAGAAAAAGAAAAATGCTAAATATTATTATGAATAAATCCAACTTTTAAAGTTACACATTGATGTATTTTCAAGTGTCAACTCACATTTGATAAAAACGTTATCTCTAACTGACTGTGTAACCTGTGTGTGTCCAGGAACAGCCTCCACAGACTCTGTGTGCTCTGACTGCAGTGATGGATCATTTTCAGATGGAACATTTCCATCTTGTCTTCCACACACACAGTAAGTGAAGCTTCACATCAGTCGTGGACAAACCTGGTTTCTTACAGCAGCAGTAAATTCACACAGATCCTACAAATGGACAAAACATCTCTCTGTCATTTCAGATGTGAAACAAAAAACCTTCAGCTGTTAAAACCAGGAACAACTTCAACAGATGCTGAATGTGAAGAACACAGTTCAAATAAGACAATAATTGGGATAAGTGTTTCCCTGTCTGTTGTATTAATTGTCTTAATATGTGGAATTTATTTTGTCATTTGCAAGAAAAAACAGATCTACCTAAGATGCCAGGTAAGATTTCTGTGTTGACAACAAACATCTTATGGTTTTTGATTTATTAAGATGTTTTTATTGTTTTTATTTATTATCTGGAAGTTGAGTCATGGAAACTGGACTTTATTTTTTGCTAACTTCTCCCGGACGACTGAGAATTTCCACTGACGTTTATATTTTTTGTTTTTGTTTTAGGTCAAACGAAGGAGGACATCATCCAGAAGACGGAGTTCAAATGATGAGCTATACAAAACAGTCTAATGACAGTGCAGCAGATCCCTGAACTCTGCCACTAACAGACTGAATCATCAGTATAAATAACAGCACAATAACAGCAACAACAACAACAACAACAACAACAACAACACTGCAACTTTCTCTGCTTTTTCTATTTCTCCTTCTTCTCAACATTCTGGACAACAGACTGAAGACGAAAAACATCTCTGTCATTTCAGATGTGAAACAAAAAACCTTCAGCTGCTAAAACAGATGCTGAATGTGGAGAACACAGTTTACAAACAACAAGAAGAATTGGGTCAATCTTAATCTCTTACATTTTTTCTTTTTATTTTCTGCATTTGCATGTGCGAGAAAAAAAGGTCTACAGACCGATGAGGGAGCTCAAATGGAAAACTTGAGCTCAAAACGAGACGTTTGGAGTTTGTGAATATTTCATACCTACTCTGTAACAGACTAATGGAGCAGATCACTAAACTGGCTCTTTGAGTTGAGTTGAACTTAGTGTGAGAAGTAAGAAAAGCTTCCAAAGCTGTCTGATCATATGTTAAAAAAGGTTATTGTTATTGAAATATTGATTTCAATAACAAAAATATAAAACTGGGTGTTATTGACATTGTTGGCAATGTGTAGTGCTGTAAAAATTTTATTTTGGAGTGTGTAATTATCAAATGAGGTAGAGGAGTACTCTGAATACTAACGTAACATACTCTAACCTTGAATTAGAAACTCTAACACTTGTTTCTAAATGCACTAATATGATCATCATTAATAATATCCTGTAACATTCAGTTCAACACAGCACAATATTCTTTGTGGTTCAAGAAGACAGAGTTGAATTTCTAAACTAGTTCGAGCTTTTAGTGGCTAAAAATGTTTGTTTACATCAATAAAGGACTGACTGAAGAAAATCAACCTCCCTTATATTACCTCGGTTTCTGGTCTATTCATCAGTTTTCTGGTCTCGTCTGTTTCTGGTTTATTCATCAGTTTTCTGGTCTCGTCTGTTTCTACCACCTTGCTTCAGTCTGGATGTTCATGGTGGTCTTCTTGATTCATTATCAGCCTCTCTACATGCAGCTCGGTACTATTTAGTTTGGTTCACCGTTCCAGTTTGTAGCTGCTGTGGCTCCAAAGCGACTTCACCGTCCTTTTAACAGATCAGTTGAGGTTTTACAGACATGGAGAACTCCTTAGTGGAAAACAAAAAGTTAATATGGTGACAATGCTTCTTCAGCGCTATGAAATCTGCTCACTCATCAACTTCAGCATGAAGTTCAGACCAGATCTTTATGATCAGGAAAAGACTGAAACTCTAAACGAGTCTTCTTTATTTGAACTAATCACGGACCGTGGACACACATAGTTCAGAAAACTCCTTAATCAACTTAAGAATGACATCAGATCCCACTGATCCAAAAATGAGTTGGGGGCCACAGTCGAATTACATTACAACAGCTGACTTCTCTCTACGGCGACACTTTCCCAACTCATCCAGCTAATGATTGTGTTTCATCTTCATACTTTGTTTTTCAGGACCAGCAGCTTCACGCTGATCTCTGTGCTGGTTCTGCTTCTCACAGCAGGTCAACACTTGTCCCTAAAACCCAAATCACTCTGTTTCATATCAGGTAACTCACATTTCCTCAGTTATGTTTATTCCTTCTGAGGTAAATCGTGTTTCTTTGTAATTATTATCTAGTTAACAACATATGATGTGATGTGACTATGAATGATGACAATAACATAAAAACATTGTCAGTGATGTTAATCAGGTGTTAAATAGGTTAACACTGGTAACACAGTCGACATTACAGCTGTGTTAGGACCTTCACTACATGACTGTGATCAACTCACAGTAGAGAGACTTATTCTATTGTCCTCAACTCTCCCTCCATCATGTGATGTTGGACATGTGACTCTGGAACAAACCATTGCTGATTCATTAGGGTTTATTTTTTTCACTTGGTAACACAGATGTTTCTCAGACACACACAGAAGAGATTATTTAATGTGCTGCACATGAATGAGCAAAACTGTTTTTAATACGTCTGTCTCATATTTTAGGGATTGAGCCTTTATCTAAGAGCAAACCTGAGATTTATGAAAGAGTGCAAGATTAAAACAGCTAAATCCAGAATATACTATAGAATATGTATTATTTAGCAAAATAAATGATGGGACGTGTAGACGACTTAAAGCAGTATCAGTTATTATAATTATTACAAATGGCATTATGGATTATTATTAGTGAAATATTCAAAGTACAATATGTCAGTGTGAGGACTGTTTCACGTTTTTAAAGTGTTAAGAACAAATGAAAAAGATTTTATCCTGTTGCTAAAAAGGAAGAAAGGGTGAGACAATTCTCTACATATTAAAACAGAAGAAACATATGATCAAACTGTTTTTGTACTCAGGAAACTGACAATGCTCACGTCAGCACTGAGTCAGTGTGTTTGGATATTCTGCAGAAACAATCAGAGCAGGAGCAGAATGAAGCACAAACAGTAAAGTGAAAGTAAAAAAATCCCCTGGCTCAAGGCCACATCCTGTGTTTGTCTATAACAATGGAGACAGAAAAACTGCTTTAAAAGAAACAGTAAATAGTCAGTCTTAACTAGAATACAAATAAAATATAACAAAACATTATGTGTCACTCATTTCAACAGAAGAACAGCTGATGCCTTAACCACAGCTGAGAACTGCTCAGAACAGGAAATGCTGAAGACGCAGTTGTCAGGTGTTTCTGACTAATTCATGATCTGATAATCAGCTCTTGAAATCTTTCACATGATTGGACACAGCAGCGTTCAGAACTGAACGTCTCTGAGAGTCAGCAGATCAGACACCAGCAGAGACGGTAAGTGTCTGAACTGTTTATCTGCATAAACAACAACAGAGAGGATCAGCTCCTCGAAGGAGCCTCGTCTGCTCTGTCTTTGTCTTTTATGAGACACATTTCCCGTCTCTGAAGGTTTTTACTAAATGCCGATCGACGCCCACACAGAAAGCTTCTCCTCTGAGAACATTAGAGTTTGGGTGTGAATCATTACTCTCCATTATATTAAACAGGACGTGGAGGGGCGGGTGGTGCTCAGTTGGTGTGGTGATCTGTGTTTACGGATCGATTTCTACAGTTTCTGTTATTGATTTATTTGATTATACTTAAGAAAAGAAGAAATCTGAAGTGATTTGAACCTTGAACAGAGAAATCTGAGCCAACACCACCAGCGTCAAGAGGCGGTGAGTCAAAATGAAAGAGAAACTATCAAGGGTCAACAAAGCAGAGCTATATCCGGTCAGAGCAGGTTCAAACTGTGCAGAAATCAGAGTTAGCAGGTTTTCATTAACCTCTTCCCCTCAGTGACCAGGTTTCCTGTTGACTGGTGCAGTTGTATATGATTTCTTCCTGTTTCCAGGTGGTGTTCTTCATGATGATATAATTCACCTTTTCCCACACGGCAAACCTGCTCTTTAAAATGACGTTCAGAAGACGTTTGACAGCTGCTTCTCTGTTGGTAAAATCTTTAAATGATCCTAAAAACCTCTAAGCATCATTCATCGTTCATCTGCTCTGATTCTGTCCCTGTCAAAAAAACTGATTTTAAACAACACAGTTTACATAATGTGTAGAATTATACAAAGTGGAGATTTGATCCATTAGAATAAATGTTGATGCTGTTTTGATGAAAGATGTTATTTGTTGTGTGGAAACTGATGAACTGTGACTTTACTGCAGTAAGTTTAGAGCAGGGGTCTCAAACCTGCGGCCCTCGGGATGATAATTTGTGGCCCCCACCTTCAGATTAAAGTTTAATGTTAGTGCGGAGCTGAACGAACCAACCAATCACGGTGGGGTAAATGGGTCTCGGGGGCGGGACATCGGCCTTAATCCAATCAGAGAAACATTTCTCGATGAGTGACAGCAGCGTTGCCATGGAGAGTTTTCAGCCTCGTTTCTATGAAGTTTCTATGACGTTCGTCCCAGTGCTGCGTTCACAACACTTCAAAAAAAAGTATTTTTAAGTTTCTGCCCAGCGGGACATTATGAGTCAAAGTGATGCGTTCGCGGCGGCTTAAAAGAAAAGTGAGGAACTCACTGCAGCCTCATGTAGTCTGCAGTCACATAGAGACACCTGTCCAACGGCAATAACAGTCCCCGGTAACCCGGACCGATTAGAGGGTCGCACCGTTATTTGTAGGTCATTGTTTTTTTATTTGCATCGCGCTATTTACAGTTTTTGAGAGAAGTGACCTCCAACTTCTCTGAACTCCAAGACCAGGTCCAGACTTACTGAGGATCATCTTTAAACCACACTGAGGGTCTCAGCTGCTTCTTCCATCAAGACAAATGTGGCTCAACTAAATCTCTAGCAGAAAAGAGAAGATAAGAGAATTAGAACAGCTGATGTTCTTCAATGTTCAATTCATGTTCAGAAGAAGGTTAAAGGTTAAAGAACTGTTAATACAGACATTTAAATCTGAATACAGCAGATATAGAAGACTGAAGAAACCACATATAGTTGCTGACTAGAGGAATCTAATTATTATTATTTTTATTATTATTATTTTATTTATTTATTACTGATTTATATTTTTTAAATGTTTTGATTTATTTTGTATTAAAACATATAATAAAGAGATTTGAGAAGAAACGTTTTTCTTGTGGAAAACCTGATGCGGTCCAGCCTCACGCAGACTCTGCTTCAGGCCCCCAGGTAAAGTGAGTTTGAGACCCCTGGTTTAGAGGCTCATGGTTGGTAAATAAATATCGAAATAACGTGTTTCTGTTTGTCTTTTCTTTAAGTTGATCTTTCTCTGCTGGAGTCACTCAGATCAGTTTTTGTTCGTCTTCTCACAGATTCTGGTGATGAAGGTTTTCAGTGGACAAACACTCACATGTCATAAAGAACAGTATCAGACAGGAAATCTGTGCTGTTCCATGTGTGATGCTGGTAAGATCCAACTTGATGGTAAAGAGACAATTCACTCTACAAACATCTTTGTTACTCTGATGTTAATTATATATATTTTTTTCTTTTCAACAGGAAGTCGAGTTCAAACCGACTGTACAGAGTCCAGGAACACTTCCTGTGTCCCCTGTTTGGAGGGAACCTACAACAATCAACCTACTGGACTTAAATATTGTTTTTCATGTTCCCACTGTGGTGCAGGTAGATTTATGTTAATCATTCCTAATTATTCCAGATCTCATTTTCAAGAGAGACGTAGTTATTAGAGTAAGCTGAGATTTAGAGACTTTAACACCTTTAATATTACAACAGGTAGTTTTTACATAAATATGTGAATCTCCACAGCTACTTAAGTGTAACCTTCACTTTTTCTAGTTTATCTAGTTTGACCGGTAGCTTGCTGGTTTATACCTTCATGTGTGACTTCCATGTGCTTTTAGACCACAGTCTGAAGATAAAGACTTCGTGTACAACAACATCTGATGCAGTTTGTGAACCACAGGAAGGATTTTACTGTGTGGAGCCTTCAGATAACGGATGTGAATCAGCAGAGAAACACAGAAGATGTGAACCAGGACAGTACATCAGTCAGAAAGGTTGGTTTTCTTATGTTGACTGTGAGATTTGACTTGTTGGTTTGTACCTAATTAAGGTGTGAGGACACACAGCTCTCTGAGTCTTTACAGACTTCAATAAACTGAACTGGTTTAAAGTGACTGTGTAACCTGTGTGTGTCCAGGAACAGCCTCCACAGACTCTGTGTGCTCTGACTGCAGTGATGGATCATTTTCAGATGGAACATTTCCATCTTGTCGACCACACACACAGTAAGTGAAGCTTCACATCAGTCGTGGACAAACCTGGTTTCTTACAGCAGCAGTAAATTCACACAGATCCTAGAAATGGACAAAACATCTCTCTGTCATTTCAGATGTGAAACAAAAAACCTTCAACTGTTAAAACCAGGAACAACTTCAACGGATGCTGAATGTGGAGAACACAGTTCAAATAAGACAATAATTGGGATAATTGTTCCCTTGTCTGTTTTATTTATTGTCTTAATCTTATCTGGAATTATTTTTTTCATTTGGAAGAAAAAACAGTCTACCAAAGGTCACAGGTAAGATTTCTGTGTTGACAACAAACATTCTATGGTTTTTGATTTATTAAGATGTTTTTATTGTTTTTATTTCTTACAATATATAAGTTGAGTCATGGAAACTGGACTTTATTTTTTGCTAACTTCTCCTGGACAACTAAGAATTTTCACTGACGTTTATATTTTTTGTTTTAGGTCAAACGAAGAAGGACATCATCCAGAAGACGGAGTTCAAATGATGAGCTTTACAAAACAGTCTAATGACAGTGCAGCAGATCCCTGAACTCTGACACTAACAGACTGAATCATCAGATGCATTTAACAAAACTTGAGCAGAGACGTTTTTCTCCACTACTGGAAACTTAACAGCAACTTTCTCTGCTTTTTCTATTTCTCCTTCTTCTCAACATTCTGGACAACAGACTAAAGACGAAAAACATCTCTCTGTCATTTCAGATGTGAAACAAAAAACCTTCAGCTGCTAAAACCAGGAACAACTTCAACGGATGCTGAATGTGGAGAACACAGTTCAAGGACAAAGATTATCACAACAATAACTGTGATGTCCATTTTATTGTTATTTGCTGTAATAGCATGTGTAATTTACTATGTCAGAAGGAAGAAAAGAACTTTAACTCTTTAAAAAAGATTTCATGTAGACAACATTTTATCATAGTTGAAATGTTTTCTGCCAATTTTTTAGTGGTTTTGTTGAATTGTAGTCAAAAACCACCGAGGTCTATTTCAAACTATGTTCCAGAGTTAGTATTTGTCCGAGCACAGACACTGTTTACTTGATTGTGTTGATATTAACATTTCTCCATTGAAAGGTTCAAACTTTATTGAACCTCAATCGTAAAACTCGGACAGTGGTTCAGTCAAATCTGTTTCTTGCTGTTTGGATGTGAAGTTCTGAGAAGTTGCTTCATTTATTCATCTTTTTATATTAGATTTTAAAGTTAAAGTTTGTGTAGGTTCAAGTAACATCAGACCACTTTACAACTGGGCTCCGGTGTTCAGAGGAACATGAGGTCAAAGAACACCTACAAATACTTTAACTCAAACCATGTTATCCATTAGAAACTCTGTTTAGAGATAAAGCAGAAACTCTTTTTAGTTTGAATTGAACATTGTAAATACTATTCACCCAGCAGCCTGTTAGTGAGATGGAAGCAGTAAAGAATCAGGTCGAACAGTTCAGGTATAGACATTTCAGACTGCTGCTGGAAGGAGAGTGGATCTATAGTTTCCTCTCTAACAGAACAGAACATCATGTTTCATGAAAATGTTTTCTGCTGCTGGACTGTGGGTGTAATGTAAAGGGGGAATATCAGCATGTAATGTAACTAGAGGACCAGTGCCTCGCACAGTTTATAGCAAAACTTATAACCTTAGTTGAGCATATTGATGTTAAAAGTGGTTCAGCTATTCACTGTCTCCGTTACTTTTTCCATCATCATTTGTAGATGTTATTTCATGTTCAATAAAGACATGAAGGATCAGAACTCTTTGTGTTTTATCATCTTAGAAATATTGTGATTCTGTAATAGTTCACTTACTTTTTCTGGCCACTATTGACACGTTCGGAGTTTAATATAAATGAATAAATTGCTTTTATCAACTAACTAGTAACAACAAACACGATGAGACTTTTTATTAATGCAATGGGGAAACGTTAATTTGTTTATCTGCTAAGTTACAAAACGAATCAGTTTACTCTTCACAAACTGTGTTTTATTTCTAGTTAAATACTATTTAGCAGTTTTGTACATGAATTAATTCGGATTTGTAAATATGAATAATAAATTAAGTTAACCATCTAAATCACACCAGGAAAAACTCCCCAAACTGTTATTTATATGTATATGTTCTGTTGTTGTTTTAAAATGTCTTTTTATTTAATGTGTTCCTTTTTTTTTTAGCTTTTTATCGCACCTGCACAAACTTCTTCTTTATTTTCAATCCACATATAACTAAAGTAAAAGATAGGAAAGTAATTTTGCTTCATATATATGTTCTTATAAATGGGACATATTTTATAGATCATATTATATCTTTTATAAACAATACCAGTTTTTTCTGGTTTTATAAAATTAATTAACTAGAATATTTCTCCACCGTGGTTCAACCAGCAGAGGTCGCTCAACAATCACATTATTTTATTGAAGGCCTTAAAAACACCAACCTGCCTCCACCTGGTCTCAGTCTGTAGAGTTCTTCATGAACTTTAATTAAAACACAAGAAATCATTAGATTTTAAAAACAAACACGTCTAGTGGAGATCCACAATTAAAGAGTGGACGGAAATAAGGCTGGAAAATAGACACAGTACACAGAAAATAATACTACATAAAAGTACCAGTACCCAGTACTTGCAGTACCCAGTACTTGCAGTACTTCCTGTACTTGCAGTACTTCCTGTACTTGCAGTACTTCCTGTACTTTCACTCTGCACAGTTCGAACAGAACAGGTGAATTTGGATCAGTCACCATGATCTGTCAAGTTCTCCACAGGTTCCCATCAAGCTTAACAGAGTTCCCTTTCAAAATAAAAGCCCCGCGCTGCAGCCGAACCGGCGCTGGTTTTATTGCAGGAGGTGACGCCGGAAGCTGTGACGTGCGTGCAGACACCTTGACGCCTCCTGCAGCGACCCTGTGATGTCTGAGGAGAAACTTGGAAGAAGCTCCACAAGTTTCGAGTCGGTCCAGTCGAACCAAACGCTGCTTCGCACCGGGTTATGTCGACTTCCGTCCTCCGACGTGAGGCCTCGGTCAGTTCGGGTCGTGTCCGGTTCGTGTCCGGTTCGTTGTGAGGGAAACCGAACCGAGCGATGATGCAGCCGCCCGCGTCCAACGGGTCCGTCCCGGACCCGGACTCCGGCTTGGTGAAGATCAAAGCGCACTTCTGTGGGTGAGTGTCCGACCGCAGCTCACCTGGCTGCAGGTGTGGGGGGGTTACGGGTCAAAGTGTGGCCTCGTCGTGCTGCTGCAGGTCGGTGACACCTGCACACCTGAAACTCACCTGTACCGGACTACGTCACTGAAAACGGATCATTTTAGGAATAAATTACTGATTTACTTATAAATATGTAACTTTATAAATATGTAACTTTATAAATATCTAACTTTATTAACCTGAAACTTTATTAACCTGAAACTTTATTAACCTGTAACTTTATATCTGTGTTGTCTGGTGCTGCGTTCAATGCTGCTGAAGCTCTGTAGTCACTAGTTGGTTGGTCTGGGCCCTCTGCTTTTTATTTCTATTTATTTATTTCTATTAAAACGTTACAGAACATCTAATATAAACCAGTTGGTTCTAGAAACGTCAAATCTTTGATATATCTTTCATCATTTACCCTGAACTCTAACATTTAGATTAATATTTAATATAATGAGACAGTGAGGCAGTTAATGACTGAATGTTTGTATCCACAGTTACTGTGTCACTGAACTCATCATTTAACAAACTTTAAATCTCAGTTTGACTTCTATCTCTGCACCTGAATAAACACACTGATTCCTTTTTTCTGCCTCATCTCTCGACTTCACGTTGTGGCTTCGTTCCCTTTGGGAATAAGTTTAACTTGGACAAACTGAACCTATTGTTCTTCACCTCAGCAGCTGAAGCACTGTGTGTGGTTTTGTTGCCAACGTATGAAGCATGTTGGAGGCTGATTTAAATATATTTAGTATCACAGTGTTAGTTTAACATCTGTAACACCTGGAAGCTGCAGATGACTTAAATTATTATAACAACTCAGTTCATTATTACACTGGAATAGTTTCTAGATTTGACAGGTGTCATGACCGACTTCACCAGGCAACAACCAAAGGTCTCAGTTTGTAATAATGTTCAGCTGATTTAGTTTATTTGGCATTTTTAAAAATAATAGCAGAGCAAATATAGAGTTGGCAGTTTAAGGTTTTTCCAGTTTTAGACTTCGTGGCAGCTCGACGTTGTTTTTAATTTGCATGCGATGCATTTCAACTTCACAGAGCCCAGAGCGGCGTCTTCTGTTGGCTTAATGTGTTAAAACAAAAGTATGTTATTTATATGATTTTTATTACACTTGTTCATGTAACAGGATCGAGACTGATGATCAGTTTCAGGAAATGATGAACAAGAGTTTTTAATTATAATTGATATGTAAAGAACTGTGATCAGTGAGTAGTGAGTTGGATCGTTTCCAGTCTATAAATCCACCTGTCAGTGATCTCTGGTGGAGAAACAATGTAATGGAAACTTTCTCTAAATAATCGGAGACGTTCACGTCCTTCGCAGTTCAGTTGTGAGGTGACTTGTTATTTATCTGCTGAGACACAGGGAGGACGTGACGGAGGAGTTTACTGATGTTACTTCACGTAATGCAATATTAATGTTATTAATTATATCCTGTTTACTGACTAATTGATTAATGATCTCAGACCTAGTTGAATTAACAGTGCCGGGTCCACAGTACACTGACACCTCGTGATCGTGAGATCAGAAATAATATCTGATATGTCTGCAGCAGGAACAGTGAACATTAGCTGCTGTTGGACCTGATTGAGTTTTAATCGTTGGCACATTGCTGTGAATGTCAGAGAAGTGCTGTGACTCCGGTTTGCTGCTGTAGAACTTAATCAGAACTCTAAATTAGGTCACAACTGTCAGCTTGGTTCAGTATTTTTAGAGAAGTGTGTAAACAGGGGCTGGTCGGTGATGTGGCCCCTTAAGACTTGGCCCCTCTGAACGAGACCGTGTGTTAATAAACATCCAGCCTCCTTTTTAACATTCAGATATTTACTGTAGTTGTGTGTTTGTCCATGAAGGAATCCACCAGCTCCGCTCACATATGAGCCACAAGAAGCCAAGAGGCAGAAAAACCAACAACATAAAGACAGAAACATTATTATTATTATCATTAACAGGAGGATCAGTGCATTTGGATTTAACATGTGAGTCGGAGGGAGGAAAAAATAACAAAGGAATAAAGAATTAAAATAATAAAAGAGAGAAAGAGAGAGAATGAAGAACAGAGCTCCTGGGGATCAGGATCTGAGAGGTTTAATTTGTGTTTCTCTCCCTGTTTGCTTCCTTCCTTCCAAGGAGGAGTTTCCCCAGATAGAATTAATCCGAACAGAACAATTAATATGAAGTTATTGTTGTTTGGACACGGAGAGAGAGCTGCTCAGAAACCTGGACACGACTAAAACTACAACAAATCTGCTGAGATGAGACGTTCAGGGTCTGTAAGATGCTGTGGGTCTATGAAGTTTGAGTATAAACCTGTACTGTTGTAAAGTGAGCAGTGTTAATATACAGATCAAACAATCATCAATCATTAGATGTGAGACTCTCACAGCTCTGCAAGACATTTAGGAATTAATCAGTTTACCTTTATGTTGTTTTTCCTTTATTTAGTGTTAATGGAGTTTCCTATTTTAAGTTAAGAGTGAAAATGATAGTTCATAATAATTATTATAATAATAATAAATAGTTTAATAGGCTGCAGGTGTGTACCTGGTGACGCAGTGTGTGTGTTATCAAGAGCAACACAAGCGCTGCACACGTCAGCTCCACAGTGTTTGAGCTACAGGTGACAGAAATATTTTGATTAGAGGGTTCAAAGTTCAACAGGTTATTATGCAGGTTTATGCTCTTGAACACGGCCGATCCCTGAGTGCGGCGAGTGTGAGGATATTCACTCACCCAGTAGTTCAAAGGTCATCCACAGATAGACTCTTTAAGGACGCAGCGTTTGGTTTAATTATTGTGTTTAATTAAATCAAAGTGCTGCAGGAGGTCGTTAAGCTTTACGTTCGTGTTGTATTGATTAAATGTGAGAGGCAGAATAAGAGGAAGTGATAAAATATGATTCACTCACAAAATTAAAAGTAAATTTACTTTTTATTTTATGGTTTTTCCATAATCACACACATCGTGTTTAATATATGAGACTGAGTCAAACAGATCTGTGTGTGTGTGTGTGTGTGTGTGTGTGTGTGTGTGTGTGTTTTGTTTGACTTCATCCCACATTGACCCATGTAGAGCGTTGCCTGCTGGGAAGCCGGCTGTCTCTGCTCCACCTTGTCAGAGTCCAACAAACACATGAACACACACACACACACACACACACACACACACACACACACACACACACACACACACACACACACACACACACACACACACACACACACACACACACAGGAACCTGTCCGACCTGTGCTCAGCATGTTGATGATGATGTTTGTTTACAGTAACTCGTTTCAGACGTGTTTCTTCATTCATTTCATTTCATTTGAATATGAATTCATATCATAGGAACCTGCAGCAGTGTCGGTGCTGAAACACCCTTATTTAACTTATTCATCCACTGATAAGGGTGTTTGAAGGCCGTGACTTTGTACTTCCTGTTTTCTGCTCCGTGTTTCAGTCTGACTGAACCGTCTGAGCCTCCGTTCTGTTTGTACTGATCTAAATGTTTCTGTTTATTTCTGTGATCCCCTTGATTTTTTTTAAAACTCTGTCTTATGCAGGACGGTGGATTCGCAGCCTCCACCAGTTATCGTCCCGTCTTCTGTTTCACTGTAGACGTGTCGTGCTTCTTCCACAGACATCATCCAACACTAAGTGCAGTTTTTAATTAGAGCTTCAGATATTATTACTTCTTCTTCTACTACACCTGCAGTAGTACTGCTGCTCTAGTTTTTACCGCTGTTGTCTCTATGTAACCTGTGCTCTGGTGATCGAGGTCATTAAAAAGTATTCAGAGGTTTGGATAACCATCTACTGCTGGTAAAAATATCTGTATTATATTCAAGGTGCCAAAATATTACTATGGCAAACTAGGTGACAGCCAGAAATAACATATGTTCTTTCTCTAATTCTGAGATGTGAGAAAAGAAATTCAGCCGATTATTATTAGTTGTTTTGGTTCATAATTGTTGGTGTTTCACATCATTTAATGATTTCATACATACTATTAACAAAAAGCAGGAATCAGAGGAGGTGAGGAGGTTATTATTATTTAGATAATGAGATAAGTGTGAGGACTCAGCGATGTCATTAAAACACATATTATCATCACTATAAACACAAACACAGTACATGGACTGAAACAGACTTCTGGTTTTGGCACAGTCATGCATCTTTACTGAGGCAGTGAATCTTTTGGAAGAGACAGTCTACAGTGGCAAAAAAAAGTATGTGAACCTGTTGGAATTTCCTGGTTTTCTGCATTAATTTGTCAGAAAACATGATCTGATCTTCATCTAAGTCAAGAATATAAAAAAAATATAATGAGACTAAAATCATTTTTGGGGAACAACCATTACTTTGTTCCACAAACAAAGTATGTGAACCTATAGAATTAATAACTGGTTGACAGATGTTAGCCAGTTCCCTCAGTCCCACAGTCTCCATTTGTAGATTGTTTGCCTAAGTGTTCACTGGTGAGTTTCTAACCCTTTCCAGCTTTACGTAAATAAAAAATTCTTGCTCATAGATCCTCTGAAAGCTCCTTTTGTTTAGTTATGGCTCTCACTAACATATTCTTCTTGTGCAGAGCAAACTCTAAAAGTTCGAATGGTTTTTGTCAGTAGCAGTGTCTCTAGTCCACAGCTCCAAACTAATTTTTCTAACTTATGATAACACCTGATTTCAATTAACATTTCTGAGGCACATCTTTAAAGGGTTCACATATTTTTCAACACTGTGAGATTTTTATGGTTATTCTCAATAAATCAGTTTTTCTTTCTTTCTTTCTTTTGTGTTATTATTTTAGCCACATTATATTTGTTAATACTCTTGACTTAGATTAAGATCAGATCACGTTTTATGACAAATTAATGAAGAAAACATTAAATTCTAAAAGGTTCACATAGTTTTTTTTGCCACTGTAGATAAAAATAATCAAAGAAACAGAGGCTGAGCGCTGCTCATCAGGAACACTGCATGCTTCACTTCCGATAATGTGACTCAACAGCATGTTTCATGAGTTCACACCTCCACGCTTTCTTTGGAGTGTGGTCTCCAAAACAACACAAGACATCTCACAAATAATGATAACCTGAAATAAGGACCTGGTGTTTTCAACGTGGGATGGTGAGAACACCATCTGTGGAAACATTTTGGCAAGAGAGTTTAGCCAAAATATTTCCAGGGTCAAAAATAAACTTTCACGCTCATCTGCTTTCACTGTCTGGAGACGCACTAAAAAAATCAGTGCAGAGCCTCTTTAATGTTTTCCATTAGTTTGAACTCTCAGTGTTCAGTGAGTGTTTCATCGACTCAGTGAGGAAACGTTCTACTTTATTCGTATCTTTACTCCGCTGAGGGACGTCCTGATCTGTGCTCCTTGGATGAAATGACTCAATCTTGACATTTTCCCTCTTTCTGTGTCTGGGTGTGTTTTCAGGGACATGTTGATCGCAGACTTGGCTGCCACAGTAACCTTTGTGGAGTTGTGTGAGGAGGTGAGAATTATGTGCAGCGTTACCAAGCAGCAGCCCATCACGCTCAAGTGGATCGATGATGAAGGTGGGTGTGCCTCGCAGTCAAATCCTGCACATTAGTCTCTGTGCTCTGTCTCATCCTGGAGACGCCTGCTGCGTCCTTGTGAGCAGCTGCTAAACTCTGGCCCAAAAATGCAGAGTGGTGGCCAGAAAGTCCGTGTCCTGGGCTTTGGGCCAGTCTAAAAGTCACTGCACTGTTTTGTGTTCATACCCCGATGCCCACACTGGACAAATCTGCTTCCAAGACCAACAATGTCTCCTGCGATGTGGACAGCAGCAGTCACACAGGGAGCTTCGCAGTGCTGTCTGTGTTTCTGCAGGATGCACTGAGGCACAGTGTCGAGTCACCTGCTCACAGCTCACAACACTGTGATGATGTGAACGAAACACGAGGAATGTGGGTTTATTTCTTCAGGCCTCTATAAATGATTCAAATACAATAAATGAGTCTGAGAAGGACGAAGGACTCTGTTTCACCCTGAACCTCACTGTGTGGGTGAAACTGGAAATTTGAACATACTTCAAATCTCCATCTATAATGTTTCCCCACACAGTCTGTGTGACTCTTTCCACAGCAGAGTGGTAGGTCAACTGAGTTTTGTCTTTCATCTTATCTTATATAAAAAAAAATCAGTAATCCACTGCTGAAATACAAATTTTGGTAGAAACACTTGAGGTTTAATGAATCTATATTAGAAAAAGCATGATAGACTTACATTATTTGTGTGTGTGTGTGTGTGTGTGTGTGTGTGTGTGTGTGTGTGTGTGTGTGTGTGTGCGTGTGTGTGTGTGTGTGTGTGTGTAGGGGACCCTTGCACCATCTCGTCTCAGATGGAGTTGGAGGAGGCGTTTCGTATTCACAGTCGAACCAAGAGATCTGGACTGTTGCTGCATGGTGAGTTCACTTTAATTTTAGAAAGAAAAAACAGTCATCAAACGAAGATCTGGACGCTTTTATCTGCTTAGAAATATTAGAATATATACAAAGAGTTCTGCACTTGTGTCTGAACACCTTTACAATTTGTCCTCACTTCGTTATATATTAGTTCAAAAAGAGGTTCAACTAAACAGGCTACAGACATTCTATAAAACATTCAGTTAAACCATCAGCTGATGATTTAAGTTTTGAAAATATCTAGATCTCAGAGCAATAAAGACTCAAATCAGTGGAAATTTAACACATCCTGCATTTTTTCTTTGTGATCAATTTCTGTACAGCTGAGTGCGACAATGATCTGTTGTGGAATAATCTGTCTTCTCACCTTCTTGTTCCTCATGACGATGTTACCAAGCACATCGTCTCTGTCTGTTCTTATACAATGGTCAAATCACAGCCTCACACATAATGATGTGTGGGACGAATGCAGCCAATTGTTACTTAACCAGCACCTTTACATTGAAGAATCAGAGCTTTCCTTGATTTTCTTTGTGCAGAATTTTTTGTGAACACAGTTGAATATTTACATACAGTCTCCACGCATGGTGGAAAAATTCATCTGGAGTGAGATCGTTTCCTTCTCGAGCTGCTCGCTAGTCGTTAGTGTCACTGCTGTGAACTGATGCTGCTGCTGTTCAATCAATTTACTTCGACGGGGCGAGGCTTTTTATTAGGCCCTCGGGGTTTTGTTTTTCCTGACCTGTGCATTTCATCTCACACATCCATTACATTGGTAATATTTTTCTGTTTTGCAGTCTTCCCCAGCGTCCCGGAGCAGCCTGGCATGCCCTGCCCTGGAGAGGACAGTGAGTCAATCTACTCTACTTTCATTCTCAAATCCCCCTTTAAGTCTCCCACTGACAGTGGAACTCCTAATGCTGCGTAGACACAGACACACAGGATCCAGTGGAACCTGTTAGATGAGGTTGAGCGTCTTCTGTAGAACAAAATGGAGGTTGGCTGTGAGCTCTTTGAATCTCTTTGGACTAATCTGATGGATGTTAGCTCGACTCAGCTCAGTACCAAACCTCAGTGATGATTCAGGACCAACATTAAAGTAAAATACAGTGGTTACAGTTCTTCTGCTCGTTCAAATCTGAGACAAGCAGTTTATCTTTTGTCCTCAGAACGTTGAGCACAGTTATGACTTTGGCCTTGAATGTTGTTAAATGTGTTTCAGCTCATGTTAGTTCCTGTGTGCTTTCAACTGTTGACTCGCTTGTTAGATTTACACTTTTCCATCAGTGAACTTCAGTTTTCCGCCCACCTGTGGTGGATTTAGTCGATCCAAACCACCTAGTACAGGTTGGTTTGGTTTGGTTTTATATTGTATGTGCCAAACACGTTTCAAATGATTACACAGTTTGTGGCCTATTATTTTGAATTGAACCTATGTTTGATTCCATTATTTACAATGGTCTGACATTTGATGAACGCTTCCAGCATCATCTCATCTCGACATCTCTGTAGTTTCTTCACTGTATCATCTGATCACGATGTTCTGATGTTCTGAGTGAGAGCTTTAGGTTTCGAGTGCTGTAAACTTGTTGGTACCTGCATTAGATTTTATGTCTAACTGCATTTTTACATTTTTTTTAATGCTTTATATTGATAAATGAATAGAAAGCTGAAAGGAAACAAAGAGGATGAGATGCGACAAACCCTACAGGTCAGGGTTTTACTTGTAGAAACATTCATCCTAGCACACTGGACATGAAGCTTTCTACATCCTGAATAACTCACAGCCCCTTCATGCTTTCATACTGCATGTACGCCTCAGGAACTTTTCTAGGAACCCAGGATTGTTTTCTTCATATTTCAGAACCATTCTTTCCACTTTGGCCTGAGGAAACACAGTCTGCATTTTACCTCCTCGCTGGTACCAGGGAAATCCCTGCTCCTTCTGTTTAACCAGGCACCTTTAGAAACATCTGCATCACAACAGCAGAATTCAACATGAACAGCTTCAGTCACACCGTTAAGAAGCAGAGGCTGCTGCTGTCACAGCAAAGTTACGTTGTCAACAAGAACATTGATGTATCGTTTTTGTATTTATTAAAATAACGGGAAATAATACTGCAGGGTACTGACGTTTAACTGCTACACACGAAATTCCCCTTTTACGCTGCACATTTAAATGACTTAGTGGAGGTTCAGGACATGTGGTCATTAAAATTACAGGGTTTGTGCTCTTGGGAGCATGACTGTGCTCAGCCAATTTCATGGCAGGTCTCCTATTAGAGTATAAGATATCTTGTGTGCAAATTGGAAAGTTAGTCCCAAGGACCTGGTCACACCAACAAAGGATTCACTGCAATAAGTGGATTCACTCATGGAGACAGTCTTGACGGTTCTGACCTCTGAGATGGTGAAGGGCCAGAGAGTCGCATTACATTTACATTTAGTTATTTGGAAGATGCTACAAGTGAGGAAACAAGGAAACATGTGAGGCAAGGAGACAAACTTTAAAGTAAAGTGCTCTAGAAAAAGCTGCTTTACGTTTATGTTCATATTAGAATTATTATTTTTTTAGGTTTTAGGTGCAGAGAAAGATTCAGAAGAGTTCTGTTTTCAGCAGATTTTGAAGCTGAAAAGTTTAGCCTGGGATCTTTTGAGGTGGTGTGATGGGACCACAAGATATTATTTGCTTGCAGAGTGCTGTGAGCGAGAGGGATGAGGGAGTTCAGGTAGGCCGGTGCTGTTGAGTTGACCACTTTGTAGGTAACGGTCAGGGCTTTGAACCTGATGCAGCAGCTACAGGAAGTCAGAGAGCTGAAGAGTGGTGTAACGTTTCCTTTTTAGCTGTTAGAGATGTGCTGCTGGATTTAGATCATCTGGAGAGGTTTGATGGTGCAGCTGGTAACAGAGAGGTAGTGAGACGTTGCAGAAATCAAGACGAGATATGACCAGAATCTGAACAATGAGTTGTGTAGTACAGTCCATAAGGTAGGGTCTGATCTTTGTGATGTTAAAAATCTGCATGATGTAGCGACTGAGGAGATGTGGTGGTTGAAGGTGTTAAAACCTGCAGATAGATAAGTAGAATTAAGACAGAAGATTGAGCCCACAGGGATCCCACGGCCTTCAGGTGTACTTTCTGTGGAGTGGCCACTCTTGTTGGGCTCCACATGGCTGCTGTCAAATGTTATGGCTAAAGCTGGATGCTGTGCTATAAAACAGAACTTGGTTGGAGTATTGTCTGTCTGTCTCTGTCTGTCTGTCTGTCTGTCTGTCTGTCTATTGCCAGCTCATTGTTCTTTTCCTCTGTCTTCTTCACTAAAGTAAAGTCATGTTTCTGTCTTTTTGTCAACTTTGAGGACTCATATATCTTATTTGGAGACACGACAGCTCCATGTTACCCCCACCTCCCACCCCCCACACATGAGGTCTGCAAAGTCATTTAAATAACCTGTGGAATCTTCTTAAATCTGTGTTGATACTGATGATGTTTGCTCCATTTACCCACAGTGCACTCAACAAGCCCACAGACGGTTTGTCATCTCATATCAGTTCAGTTATTGTGTAAAGATCAGTAGTTTCTGCTGCTCTCTCTCTCTCCCGTGTTGTTTGCTGCACTCCCTCGCTGTCTATTTGCTGTGACAGCAGGTTTCAGCAGCTTGTGGACTGCACTCCTGTGCGTGTATGTTTTGTATGTAGGTGTTGTGGTTGATAGGAGGGAGCTGTGCCTGTACCCTGAGGCAGACCACCGGTTTGGGTAGGTAATGAAGGATACACAGGTTAGTGTGTCTGTGTTGTGTGAAGCTTTCTTCCCCATGGATGATACGTAATATAACGTAAGTAGACTTCTGCTTGGTTTCCACTTGCGTGGAGTCGATGTACAAGAGTGGAGGAGGAGGGAGGCATTGTTACTCATTCATTTTCTGTGTTTGTATTTTCAAGGCTGAATCTGTCGTGGTACAATGTGCTGTATCTCATACTGTGCGAGATATCGAAACATTAAAGGGGCAGTTCAACCAAATCAGTAAAACAGGACCTGTTAACATAAGTGCCTACGTCACCTCGTCTGTCAGATTCTATGAGAACATTTATTTTTCTGATTATATGTCAGCATTTATCCAAGACGTGTTGGTGTTGAACAGTATGTAGTTTAAAAACTATATTGACAGGTCACAGGTTTTGGGATGTTGGAACACATGAACGTCTGTTCTCAGTGTTGTGGCTCCACTGGACAAAGTGCTGCTTATCGACAGGGTGACCCTCTGTTGACCCTGAAGATTTGCCTGCACTCTCATGGTCACGCTCAATTTACTTTGTTGTTGTGTTGTTTTTATTCAGAGGGGTTTCTACTGCATGTAGCAGCTCCGGGTTACGTGACTGGGACAGTGACGATGGTTGGTGAATGTGAAGTGAAATGTCTGAAGGTAGAATGAAGAACAGTGGACTAAGGCTAACAGTGGTCCTTTACTCCGACGAGGCAGGTCGTGGCTTTCAGATGAAGCTGTCACTGAAGTCAGTGGAAGCCAGTTATATAACAATAAAAACACTTAAGATGTAGGGTACAGGAATTACTGCACAGCAGGACTGTGCTGTAATGCATCATGCTAACATGCCCACAGTAATGAGGGTACCAGTCAGAACAGGTGTATCGGACACCATGTTTGCCATCCTGGTCAAGCATGATAACCTAATTACATTTTTTTAAATTGGCACTAATTACAGGTACAGCTGAGGCCGATTAGAATCAAAGGTTTTTACTAATAAACCAAATTATTGAACAAGTTGAATTAAAGGATCATCAAAGTGTGTTCAGGTTAATTTATTCATTAGTGCTGAGACGGTTTTAACCACAAATGTAAGATTAAAAAAGTCAAAATGAAGAGAAGAGTCATCAAGTTTTAATCCAGCTCATGTTTGTCAGGACAGATCAGTGTTGAACCAACAAAGAACAGTCACATCCTTTAACATGTAATAACTACTACTGTCTGTTCTCATGGTCACGTATGTTTATGATCTTAAAATAAGTAAAGAGGTGTTTAATTGACAGATTTAATGGTTATTATCAAAGAAAGAGCTGACAACAATAGACAAGGCATGTGTGTGTGTGTGAGTGTGTGTGTGTGTGTGTGTGTGTGTGTGTGTGTGTGTGTGTGTGTGTGTGTGTGTGTGTGTGTGTGTGTTGAACAGACCCCCCTCTGTGTGGAGAGAATACAATGATGGAGGATGGGAGGTGGTGGCCGTGTTAAAATCCTGGATGATGTGCTCACTGGACGGAGGCTACCCTGCCTTGCACCGGATTCTCCAGCAGAATCTCCACCCCACCACCTCCCCAACAAGCCCCCACCAATCCCCACCGCTTACTCCCTTCACTCCTCCCCTCCCCTCCCCTACCGCTGCCAATGCTTTTTTTTTTCCCAGCATCCCCCTCTCTTTCTCTCAGCTGTGTGGCACCGCTGTCTCTCCAGGGAGGAGCCTGCGCCGCTGCTGCATCACACAAGAGACGGGCGAGGGACACAGTGTGGAAGTGGAAGACGGGGAGAGAGAGGAGGAGAGAGAGGGGTGGAGCGTTGTACTGTGCAGATATCAGCTCTGATTTATATACAAGACATTTCTTTTTTCTTCTGTTCTTGTATCTTTGACTCTGCCTGCCGCGCCAAAAACAGGGAGATACGACTTCATCAAGGAAACCGGTTCAGGAAAGAGACAGAGAGACAGAGAATAAACAGCCTTGAGAAAAGCAAGACGACTCTATCAGCTGTGAGGAGAGGGAGAGGAAGAAAGGGCGAGTGAGAGAGGGAGGGAGGGAGGAAATAATTAAATAATTCTAGGGAGGAGAGAGAAAGAGGGAGGCATCGTCAGAGAGAGGGAGAGGAGGGGATGTAGCAGTGTGTGTCCTCGCCAGCTCATCACACATACACACATACACATACACACACACATGTACACACACATACACGCACACTTACCCTGGATAATGTGCTGAAAGAGGTGGAGAGAAAGGAACAAGGCAAACCGGTGAGCTGTCTATCTCTGCATCCTACTATCATCCATCCATCCATCTTTTCATCAACCTGTCAGTTTTTCCACAGCAGAGACAAAGGATTTGGACGAGTGTGTCCTTGCCTGGATTTGTGTGTGTGTGTGTATGTGTGTGTGTGTGGGGATCTAGCTGCCTCCATGATTAGCATGTGTGATTGATTCATGCCTTTATCGCTCGTCATGTCACGTATTGCAGGCAGGGGTTGTGTGCATGCAAAGCTGCTAGCTATGCTAGCATGGCCGGTGCCTGCTCCTGGCTTGCTTCTCTGTGTTGTAGCCCTGGAAGGCGGTCTGTTTGGCAGTCCACTCGAAGGCTGCACCTGCCAGCGGGTGCGACATGGTGCTTGTGTGCATGTGTGTCTTTATGTGTGTGTATGTGCAGTGGTTGCATTGTTATGGCGGTGCATGATTTAGCCATTATACCAGGCTGGAACTGATGGTAAATTTAGATGTGCTGTAATGAGAGGCGTCCACCCATAAGATAATGGATATAATGCAAGTAGATGCATCATAGAGCACTAATATCCAGGTTGGATTGGAAGCTTTAACCTAAACAGACTCTGATGGTATAAATGCTGTTTGAAGGAATGATCCGTCCTGAATTTCTGTTTTTTTAGATGGAAGCTTTAAATTAAATATTACCATTAAAGATTCACCTTCAAAAATCGGCCGAAGCAGCAGAAAAACCAAACTGTAGCTTAGTCTCTATCAGTCAGGACATAAATCTGTGTGTGTGTGTGTGTGTGTGTGTGTGTGTGTGTGTGTGTGTGTGTGTGTGTGTGTGTGTGTGTGTGTGTGTGTGTGTGTGTCTGTGTGTGTGTCTGTGTGTGGAGGTGGTTCAGGGGATTGCTTACCTGGTAGCTGTTCTCACTGCTACAGAGAAAAGGCTCAAAGAACAAAGAGTATTAAAAAAACAAGTGTTCTTTCTCTTCTATGTGAGAGAGAACGGAGTCCGGCACAGTTTGGTGTTGTGAAAAGCCTCAAGGGGGAAATTTTACACACCAGTATCAATTTGCTTTCCATGGTTAGTTCTACTTGGCTTTTATCAAATCTGAAAAAATAACTGTGGTGATGTCATCAGGGTTACCTCAGCTTTGGCTGGGAGACGGCACATATCTAACAGGACGCTTGTGTTACCAGCTGTGTGCATGAAGTTTGAAAGACCCGACGAGAAGGGTGGAGAAAGACGTCTTCAAGTTGATGTCAATGCAAAACTAAATGGTTTGCTTTAGCTGGACCGAAGCTTCCACTGATCGGAGATCCTTCCCTCTTAAATCAACTCGAGATGATTTTGCTGCAGCTCTTATGTTCTTTGTTGATGTTGGTTAAATCTCATGATATCGTAGTATTACGCAATAACATCCACGAGAGTGATAATCAGTTGTTTGTATTCGTTCAGCATCACGTTGCACTTTGTTGGCTCGTTATAACTTATTTCTTTTTGTGGGTATTTGTATGTCTCTATTTGAGTTTTTGAACTAAGGGACGATTTGAACGACACAAAGTTGATGTAATAAAAAATGACAGCCGTAAAATGAATCAGTACAATTGTTGAATGAATTCATCTCTGTTGAGAAGTTATGAGTACAATGGGAATTGAAAGGGGCCAAAAAAACCTGTGGTGCCTCTCACCCCTCATTATCCTGCTTTATAGCAGGATATTAAGGGAAGTTAGTTGGATTTAATTCACTAATTCATCTTTACTTGTCCGAGGAAAGCAGTTCTTTTTGTCCCAGCACCAGGATGAGTGCTCATCCTTCCCTCGCTCTTCCGTGACTCATTGTGTGTTAACACCATGTGGTAATTTCAGCACTGAGTTCCTCTGATGCTGGGCTGGTGGCTCAGCTCTTTGTAATCTGAACATTTGCCTACCTGAGGTGACACTGCACTTTAGCATTCAGTCGCTCTGTCCTTGCGTTGCTCTCTGCGGCACGGGGAGGTGAATACAGGGCTGGAGTATTATTACACCTCAGAGGATGTAAGTGGTTTGGGGGCATTTCGGGCTGTTTTGAGCTGTGGTGGCTCTGCTCTGTGCAATCTGAGTCATCCTGTGTATTGATCATTTCGCAGTTTTCAACTATTTATGAGCCTGTGTGGGACTGTGGCGGTGTGCGCGTGAGTCTGGATGGAAGTTTTGCTGACTGGACACTGAACTATTAATAGCACTTTATGGATAATGCTCGGTTGAAGAAGTCATTCTGCAGTGCAGCCATTGATATCTAATAGAACATAATGATCCATCATTTCCCATCTCCTATTTCCTCCTTGTTAGTGGATGTGACTTGGTACCAGTGTATATCAGCAGCTGCAGCTCTCTCTGGTCCACGGCTGCGTGGGATAGAGGGCCCATTGGGACTGCATTATCAAGCTCTTTAAGTGGTTAAACTGGTTAAATGGAGACCACCAGATTCAATAGACTGCTGTCTTCAGTGACTGACTGACTGTTGTATGAGAAACATCTCATGATGCATGTGCCAGCATGAGTCACTACTCTTGCATCTGTTTTACTCACATTTGACTTTTCTAACACTCCCCTACTCTTCTTACCTGCCCGGCACCATTACACACCACATATATCATCACCCCCCCTTCATGCACACGCACTCATCTCCAAAAGTGAGTGTCTAACAGCACAGGGCGTAAAGTAACAGCTCTGTATTTGTCATGGTCTGGTTCTGTTATTTAATACTTAACCTTGGTTCAAGGAGGTGTGCAGAGTGGCCTTTATCACTGCTGGAAGACAAAGCGTTCTCATCGACAAGGCAGACAAGCAAGAGAGACGGTTTTCCAACCCAGAATCACCAATCACATCAGATAACACTCCAGTTATAAATGGGCTTTTGGACACAACAATGCCCAGCGTCTGGGGATTAGTCTTAAAACTGAAACAGATTACATTTGCAATTAGTGATGGAAGTGGTTGGTGGTTTTAGTGCTTCTATGGACCTTAAATTGATTAGTGTGAATTTGTAGGAACATTTTGTACTATTAACTAAAAAATGCATTCAAATGATTGTTGTAACTCAGTCCTGTTAAAGCGTGACGTGTGGTTGCTGTCACGCTTCATTGCCACGATGCATCATGTGCACTTGCTCAACTCAGTACTGGCAAACTAGGATTACATAAACTCATCAGGCTGGCACCTGGCTCGGAACCAAAGATGGGGAAGCCATTTCCAAAATCCAATTTCACTATAGTCATTACTTGCTTTAAGTTGTAGCCACTGACGTAAGCCTCTGGGATGCCTCAACTCGGATCTAATCGGATTTCTTCTGTCAGTTTGTGGATTCATTTACTTCCACAACATCAAATGTGCACTGAAATCACTTTTAAAGCCACTGTCCTTGTTCTGCACAACCATCAGTACAAAGTGGCAGCTGATTTGTCTCAGCGGTGTTTAATCAACACTCGTAGTGAACAGAGTTTGTCACATCAAAATCCAACCTTGAGGAACTGTTTTCTAAAAAATGGTTTCACTGAAATATAGAGATGTCTTTAAAACACATTAACAATGAATGTCCCTACTATAAAACCCGTTGCTTAGTTAGTTAACCTTGAAGATGGATACAAGACTCTCATTAGCTGTTACCGTGTGAAACTCATTGTGTTTAAATCGTAATGGAAAATATTTCAGTGCATTACTTTTCAGTTTGAAGGTGCAGCATTAGTTGATGAGAGGAACTATTGTCTGATTTTAAAAGATGATATTGTGAATAATTTGACTAATATTTTGGCATTTTTGAATGAATCCTTTCATCGACTTTCTGACTGTGGCAAGATTTAGAAATAAATGTGTGCGCACTGAGACAAGTTGGTGGTCGTGAAATGTTGATTATGAAACTCTCTTAACTAAGTGGAAAGAGACGTTTTCGCTTATCTTTAGTGTTATTTTAGCAGATTTATCCAACCTTTGTCATAAATAGGTTTTACAGCTATTGTCTGTGAGCTGTCAGCTGTAAACACAGAGGAGCCTTTGAATGATTAACATAAACACAACCTGATTCCCCTGATAATGACTTCTTCCTCCTTTCATCGTCCCCACTCTGTTCAAAGAAGAGAAAAAGGCTTTTTGATGCCTTCTTGGGTGGCAGATACACAGACATGCTCTTCATTGGTTCTTAGACAGCCCCATAGATCCACTATTAGATCTGTGGTCCAACAGTGTACACTAGTGTCTCAGGGCTTTAGAGGGGCCCAGAGAGAAGGTCTGTGTATTCAGGAACCCCCACCTGCCATCTCTGATGCATTGGTTGGGTGGAGCAGATTCTCTTAGGAATAGGAGTGGGTTTCCTCTTCTAGACAATTGGCAAAAAGGAAAAACTACAAAACCTTTAGAGATGTGAACTCATTATGTCACATCACAGCTAGCCACCATTCTGTTAGCATCAGCAAAACAATGCAATTCATCATTAGCCATTACTTTTCCTCATTGTATCAAGGTTTTGTCCAAATCCATGAAAAGTTGTTATTTCAACGTTCAAGCTATAATATCATCTTGAAACCTGCTGCATGTGGTTGATAATCAGCAGTCCATTGTTTGCTACAGTGGTTTTGAACTGTGGAACAAATTCACTCCACCTTCAGTCGCATGTTCAGTGCATCACACAAAATATCTTTAATTTCAGCACTCGACCACCATGGGACACAATAAAATCAATTGAGGTTAAAGGTGTCTGGTAGACGGCATCTAACAAATTGCATTACATCAATGCAGCAGTGCAGCATTAATTTACTGTCACTTGCAGCACATAATCGCTGCAGCAGGCCAAACGCCCCAGGATGAAAACACAACAGGCTTCCACTAACAGCACAGTGCAAAATATAGAGGCTTCCAGGCAAGGACAGCTGCCAGGAGCATAATGTCACACAACTTCCTCATTTGACAAATTTGGTCTCTATAAAGTTACTGAACACCCACAGTTACAGGATAATATGTGGTTCTACAGGCGGCGCTGAGCCAGAGACCAATAATTTACCCTGTGATCGTAAAAGAAAAGTCTCTTATTTGTTGTTTATGGTTGGATATTGATCACACCTGTCAACATCAGACATAAGTAACGAGGGTGACAACTGAGAGCAATCAGTTCAAAAACATGTGATCACTGTTTTTGTGCTGCTGGGCAGAAAGGAGCCTGTTAGTTGTACAGTACAGTAGATTATATAACTGGGTTTTTACTAATGCAGTAACCAGCTGTTAACCTTTTTTTATTTAGCCGTTTGTGCTGCTGTTGATGTATTTCTGTTGTTGTCTCATTTATATAAATGTGTTGCATAAAATAATAAAATCACCCATCAGTGTAATGTAATACAGCTCCACAGCACCACAAAGGACATGTTCCCAGATGATCGTACAGTTGAATCAGCACCTGGAAAACAAAATGCTATCAGCTTTATGAATTAGACTGTATATTGTTTGGTAGTTGTTTAACAATGCATCACATTTTATCAACTAATCACATAGATGTTATATGAAACCTTCTGAATCTGCAAAGTAAGAAGTAGCTTCATCTGCTGAGTAAGTGTTTTTGAATCAAGTTACTTCACTGTAAAATATAAAGTCTGAGTCTGAGATGATGCATCTTAGTGGAGACCTGTAGTTTTACTTCTATATCTTAAGTAAAAGTTCCTTCAGCTCGAGTATTGCAGTCGTAAATCTACTTGCAGTAGATTGAATTTGCGTGTGTCTGTCACTTCTGTCATTGACTTACTTTATTTTAACCAAGAAAATATTTGTTTGAGGTTTATAATTAAAATATGATAATGTACGAGCTAAATGTCAGAAGACGACCTTTAGAATAAACTGCACTTATGGAAACAAACCAAGTGGCAAATCTGGTTCCGTCTGAGTACGAAGGCATTTTATTTTCCACCTTTCCTCACTCATCTTTAAATGAGCCCATTATTCAAGTCCTGCCTGTGTAAATGGTTCATGATTCACTGTGTATCCCCACGAAGGTCAGAGGGAGCGTCTGTGAACGTTTGAACATATAACAGTGGATTATCATTGATAACACTATAACTTATTCAGTTACTTTCAATCTGAAACTGTGGTGTCACCCTTCAAAAAGCTGCTATAAATATTTAGCCTCTAAACACACAGGTGCTCGTGTAGCATGTGCTGTGTTGGTAGCAGTGCAGTGATGCAGGTAGAGACATGGTTTTAGTCCGGTGTATGTTGTGCTGACCAACGGTTTATAGTTTGGATCAGGAGTTGGTGGAATCACTTTAGTAAAGCAGCAGGAATTCCCACTTAGCTGTTCCAGGCCAAGACATGTGTACATAACATGGCTAACTCTTAAATTCTCTTTAATGATGTGCCAACAATGGGTGAGTAGCTGGAAATGATTTTATATTTGATGTCCTTCACCCTGCGTCGTACAGAAATGGACCACGTTGAGGCAGGCTTTGTGAAACACATCAATGATTCACATTAAGATAATATTCAATCCACTTAAAACACAACCAGACTGTAATGCAGCACCAGGTAGGTCTGTATGTGACTGTTGGTTCTTTTTTTTGCAGCAAACTGTAAAAAAACTGTGTCACACGGGGGAGTTGAGTCGCCTTAGTTCAAGTTTGGCATGAGTGAGAATATTATAGTTGTGTGTTACACATTAGTCAATGTTGAAAACAGTTTTACTTTACTTTCCTCAGGACTGAGTGACTGTTGGCAGGACACAAGCTGTTAGCCCTGAGTTATGAGGGCTGTGGGCCATTACAGTACCTAGGAAAGACATGTCAGGCATTGAAGGTGCATGTAACGCTTAAGTCAATCACGTAAATGGATTCTGTATTTGGTGATTTGTCCCTTAATAAATATCTAGAAGTAGTATACACATGGGGATTGTGTATAAGTGTATTTAAAATCTTTCTTGTGTAAAAGGTTGATTAATGATATTAACACCTCTTAAAATCACTAAATGTACTGAACTGAACGGTGCGTTTTTGTTTTTTGGAGACGTGTCAGTAAATGTTTTCACCACTGGTGTAAATGCAGATAGTGTCTTTACTGCTCAGTGTTCAGTTGATGGTAGTTTGGTCTTTATTTTATTCACGATGTTTGCAATTGAACTAGCAGAAGCTTCCAGGTCATTCAGTATGTTTGTAGCTTGAATCTTTTATTCATTACACAAAATGTTAAAAAGAGTTTAAACTGGAGCTAATAACTCAAACTGTAATGACACAAAGTGAGTATGACACTGAACTACAGCTCTTTGGTAATAGCTGTATGTGGCACAGCCTCTGGATGGAGGCCTGTCATGTGATTCTTCATTTCTACTTTTACCACAATGCTAAGTCTCTGTTCAGCTCTGTACTGTTCCTGTAGCTTTGGCTTCTCCCGTCACGGTTAACATGTCAGTGTGTGACGTCTCACCTGTTCCTGGTCCGACTCCAGCTGTCGGAGCTTAACTCATATGACAGAGAGGGGTCGAAACATGTCATGATATCCGAGAAAGGATGAGGGTCTTAAAACTAATGCTCCGCTTTGTCTGTGTGACAGAGAGTCTGCAGAGCTGGATGGTTTTCCAGTGCAGTATTTGAAAATGTACCAGTGACAGAAGCGTATAAATGTTTTCAGCAGGTGTTTTTAATCTCTCAGCACTTTAATGTTATAATGGTTTTAAAACTATACATTAGTGAAGTATTTTTAAAATCAGTCCATCTGTGAGTGGCTGCCTGCTGATTTCTCCTCTATATTTGTTGTCTACATGTGTAAATGTGTGACAGGCTGCATCTCGAGGTGCTTATGTGATAGTAGTCATCATGTCTTTGCTGTGTGTGTGTTTTGCGTATCTGTATGGGGGGGGATTGATGTTGTGGAGTACACGGCTCACTGTTAAGCCCTGTTGGGAGAATGAAAGAAAGTAGTTTGTGTTCTGTATGCGTGTGATAGCAGAGGACAGAGAGTGGGGGGGCAGAGAGAGAGAGAGAGAGAGACGAGTCAGCATGCAGGTCCTTCACGCATCACAGGACTCAGCTGTCAAAGTGTGGAAGCCAGTGTGGCAGTGATGACTTACTTTAGTCCAGGACACGCTGGGCATGACTGAAAGACAAAGAGGGAGGGGTGAGGGTGGGAGATGTTAATAGACTAAATCAGACTAGTTATGTATTTATCTTTTTATGCCAACATGCAATGAGATTCCTCAAAATTAAAACGTAAAGGACCGATGACGGAAAATAAGTCTGCAGAGCTCAGATTTTAGTGAAGCTGCTTCTCGCGTCTCTCGCTAATCGACTTTCTAAACTGGATTGAACTGCTGAGTGTCTTTAATCTTCTCTGCTGAACAGTTTTTGTATAAATGTGTGTAAATATATGTATATGTATATAAATATGTATATGTATATTTATATAAGGGCATGGCCAAACTTGTCAAACTTAAAAAAACACCCTTCACCCTCTGTAAGAGTCTCTGTTGCACTTGGTTTATTTTATTACACATACAGTATCTGCAATGATATGATTGAATGTGATTGTTGTCATACCTTTATGTACATCAGTGATCTGGTGTCAGTTTATTAGGTACACCTAATAAACTGACACCATGACTCATACAGAGAGGTTCTGTTATTCAGCCTCATTAATTATAAATGGGGCTGAAGAAATAATAGAAACACTTGGGGCTGTTTTCACTTTGTCATTATGTGTTATTAAATGTAGATTTTCATTTTGCTAAAATAGCTCCAGTTATATTCTTAGCTCACAGAATAAAACTCTATTCTACTTGTGATTGGTTGCAATACATTGGACCCACGTGCATGTTCTCTGTTAGGTGTAAATATAGTATCTCAACATGTTTTATGCCTCTGTATTAGTTTACTCAACATTGTGACTACACTTCCTTGTTGGCTCTTTGCTTACAGTAATTTTCATTTGGAGTACAGATGTTTAGATCTGACTTTCAAAATGACTTCACACAGCTGGAATCGACACGTTAGAATCATCACGACTCTTCAGATGAAATGATTTATTTGTCCTCTGTGTCATGTCAGTAAGACGTACAGCCTGCTGGGTTCATGTCAGGTCACTTGACTTGAAACTTTCCTTCATTACAAAGCGAAATGCGTCTCCAAATGTCAGGCAGAATTAATACGGCTCGCATTTAATCTCCTTTGTGTTTTGGATGAATCACTCAGAATGAACTACAGTGGGAGTTCAAATAGAAAATGTGTTAACATTACAACAAATGTGAGTTTACAGAGAGTGCGCTTGAGTTAATGACTACATTACATCACATTCATATTCAACACTTTGTTTAATTTGTTTCTGAAATAGCGATATCACAACAGTGATGCTAATTATTTTGATCGCAAGGTATTAAATCATTACCATGATCGCTAGTTGGCTAATTGTTTATAACAGAGTTGTCGTAACAACAACAACATTATGTTTAGACGTTCTTATCCGGCACTGAACTGCTAATTAGACTTCCCCAGTTTTACATCTGCTATATGAGCAGTAAGACTATGAAGCATTGAAGCTCATTATTTACATTGAGTCATTTTGAAGATGCTTTTATTCCAAAACTAGTCAAAGTCAGTAAGCGTGAGGAGGTCTTGCCTAAGAACCCCAACTGGAGGTACCCCGGTCTCCTGCATGGTGGGTGGTGATCTTACTACTACACTATCAGACACACCCTACAGACTGTACAAAACCAAAAATCGTGACTTAAATTTGTGCTTTTTGGCTTGAGTGCGTCTGCCGGACGTAAAAACAGGAAACAGATAATGGTAGAGACACCTGGCAGGTATAAAAGAACTAGAGACGACTTGGACCGAGTCATGTCACCTCACTTTTTCATCTGTGGCAAAATGTGGCACGAGACCCAACATACTGATGGTCGGGGTCGGTTGTGTTCAGTCAGTTAGAAGCTGGAAGATTCAATTCACTCCACCATTATGGAAGATGGTATCTTCCAACTTCTAAATGACTGAACACACCTGATCCAGGTAATTAACAGTGGGCAGAGGAGAGATAGTTGGAAAACATGCAGGACAGTGGCCCTTGAGGACTAAAATTACCCACTAGATAATGACCCTGTACCAGCAGGTGGCAATAGTGTGCGTTCGTCATTGAAAAAAGGGAAACGTATAGTAATATATGCAGATATACAACCCATGAACAAACCCCCACTTGACACCAGTGATTTACAATGTTCACTCTTCCAACCACAGACGGTTTATAGCTTCTACTGTTTCTTTCTGTTGCTCGGTCTCTGTAACTGGTGGGTCCACCACCAATCCGACATGGGGATTGGCTGAACAGCCGCGGTGCCAATGGTGCGGGACATAAAGTAGGCCGACAGACGCCCACTGGCCGATGGCCGACTCCTTCCTTGGTGTGTCGTGGCCCTAAGACCACGGATTACTTGAGCAAATCCAGTCATCACGGTGAATACATGGGAATTAATTGAATTTACAGTGCAGCCATTTTAAATGCTGGATTTTAGTCTGTTTAAAATGTTAATTTGGATCTAATTTAAAATTGGAAAAGCGACTTGTTTAGGTTGGGGGAAAACAAGAAAAAAGGACTTAAATACAGACATCATCATCAGCACTTGAGGGATTTCTAAATGTTATGAATAAACAGAATGCTGCTTTAATCATCAGTTCACAGAATTGACATGTTTCCCTGTAATTCAACATCATCTGACTCATTTGTCTGTGTCCTGCTCCCACAGCAGAAGACACCTTTCAGCACTTAGCAGATATGTCACACAGCATATCTTATTTGCCTCTAGCCAGTGAGCAGCTCATTTAGAGGGAATAGGGATGTCATATGTCAGATGTCATTTCTCGTTACTGCTAATGAGAACAACTGCACATGCATCCAGGCCCCACACCCAGAATTCTCAGCACACCTCTTGTCTTAGTATCTCTGGCTCCAGAAATAGCAACAGTGGTTTTGTAATGTGTCAGGCCTCCCTGCTGCACTGCAGCACGCCCCCATGTTCTCCTTGCTGATGATAACTGTGCAGCTGGGAAGCTTCTTAGCATTGATCTGAATGCGGAAGTTAGCCGGCCACGCTAGGATGTAGAGTATTTGATTTACAGATAACTGATTCAATTTGCTGTCAGTAGTCGGCTGCATTCGCAATATGTGGAACTTATGTCTGTAGTTTATGTTCCATTAAATATGTAGACAGATGTTGAATAGACGGATCTGAATCAGGCTCAGAACATTTGTTGAGTGCAAAACAACCCATTCTGAAGACATGGCAGCCGTGGCATTTTTCAGGGTTAGCTTTTGTAAAAATGCCAGAGCAGAGCATGTTTTCCACTGCAGTGGTTATTTCTTGTTATTTATCTGCATTTAGGGAAGGTCTGTTTCTGCAGCAGCGTAGCTTTCATCACAGGGCCAACATAGCTCTGAAGCGGTCAATAGTGGCCTTGTTAGTGGAGTGTGACTGTGGCACAGCAGAGCGCCATTGTTGGGCCTTTTACACACTGTGGATTCTATGTGGACTAGAATGATGCATTGTAGGAGACTCTATACTGAGACAGCACTGGGTCTGTGTTTAGACTGGATGACTAAAAGCTGTCTTATAATGGGCCATTTCCCTTAAACACATACCCAAAATATTCTACCCGTCTCTTTGGGCTTGTCCCCCTGTGATGAAGCTGTTTGTCCTGTGTACTACATATTTAGATCACACATTTAAATAAAGTAAAACCAGATTAAAATCGGAGTCATTTATACCCTGGAGTGTCAGTGAATATAATGTACCCCCTGTATACATCCTTTATTTTGAGTACTTCAAATATCTTGAATGGTATGGCATTGCTTTTTTTGCTTGATGAAATCTAACAGAACTTTTATCATCTAACAACATGTAATAGATAAAATAAAGTGAAGTGGTATCAAAAGTGGCGCAGTGGTGTGTGCACTTGTTGAAGCCGCAGTGTAAGAACAATTATTCATCCACATCGATGACTTGTACATTTTATTGTGGAGTCATTGTCTGTTTTTGTACACACTTCTCTCCAACTGTGCTTCTGGGAGCAGACCTGTGTTTTGCAGCGCTCGTAGCTAATAGCAGGCGAGCTGTTTGTTTGCATGGGAACTCGTACCTCCTGACATAATCATGAAGATGTGTTGTCCCACTAATAAACACGGGGATATGAAAATAAGTCCACATCGTGTCACATTATAAAAAAACTCACAATGAGTGTTGTCGAAAGCCTGCTTACAAAAACATAACAAAACAAAACTGGACAAAGTTGCACCAGGCAATAACCTTCTGAAATGATGCCCTACCTAGAGCACTTTAGTGTACATTCGGATTTATGCCCCATATTTACATTTTGCAGACTCTTTTATTTAAGGCGACTTACAAGTGAGGTACAAGGCAAACAGAAACATCTAAACCAAGGAGAAGAACTTTTAAGTCAAGTGCTTTAGGAAGAACTGTTTCTGTTTCATGAGGTGTAAGTTTATAGTTCAATATAAACTACGAACATAGAACGAACATTGTTGTGTTAGCATGTTCACTGTTTTTGCTAAGACATTCCTACAATGCTGTGTTTTTATTTACAGAAATTACACCAGGCAGTGACTTATAGTCTGGTTGAAAGCAGATCACTGCAGTGTTGTGGGATATTGGGTTGTTGGATGCAGCGTCTCACATCCATTGTATTAAATCTGGCATTCACATACGTTCCCAAAGTTCATTGTCAGATATTCAAACCCAGGAGACCATAAAACAACAAGGCTGTAAATAAGGACAATGATTCATATTTTGTTTTCAAACGCTGTGCTCGCTGCTGTAGAAAAGCCAATGAGGATTAGCTACACACTGCAGGAATGAACCACAGTAACACTGAAGTACCTTGAATGACTGGATCTGTCCTTATGTCACTGACACAGTCTCCTGGGTCAAATGTGGTGAAACTGTGTCTAATGAAAGCTTCCACTGCCTGCGCTAAGATGTTTTATAGATTTTACCTCAGTCAAACCCACTGCAGCTGCTGTAACGACATTAAATATGGAGCCTGCAGAACTATTTCCAATGATTCTTTTGCTCTTTTTATTCATAAGGACAGAAAACATCTGTCCTACAAACATCATCAGTCCATTCTAGGACATGCAGACCAACCTGTGCATCAATACTAATGAGCAGAACTGAAGAGATCTACCAAATGGAAAATTGTTGCTCGTGGTCACACCTTTCATAGCTGTGATGTTTCCGTTCAGTGAGTTTATTCCTGTGTCTGTGTCTGTGTAAGGAGGAGCTAAAATGACTCGACACTCGAGCTTTTATTTACTGTTTATCACTTCTCTGATGCCACACCACTCAATTGACGTTCCACTCAGGCTGTAATGGCTTCGATGATCCAGTTGCCATGCAGATGAGTGGGATTCTTCTGTGACTGCAATGTGTTCGTGGCAGGAAAAGCAGTATAGTGTAGCAGCAGAGGGTGAATAGACTCAGATGAAGCCACAGCAAAGCGTGAGCTGTTCTGAGAGCAGACAGATGAGGCGTGTACACACGGGGTGGAATCTAGCTTTGATGATGAAGCACCAGGCCTGACACCTGCTCTTTGGACATGCACCCCCCAACGCTACAGGCTCTATGAGAATAGGATTGTATACACATGCAAACAATGGCAGAGCTAAAAAACAGCTTCTCTCTCACATACAGTAATTAGTGGTCGGTGGCCAATGAGAGGACAATCATGGCATTTTAATTTTGCTGATGAAGTGTGTTTGTGGATGGTACATAATCACAGTTCTAAAAATAATAATACCAAATTCTTATCATTTGGACACACACACACACACACACACACACACACACACACACACACACACACACACACACACACACACACACACACACACACACACACACACACACACATACACACACACACACTCTGTGCTCTGATCTAGTACAATGCTGAATTTATTCAGCAGATGGTTTGGTCTCTATTGATTCCTGGAAAAAATAAAATCTGGCTCCTGAGCTGAAATGTGTTCACCAGCCAGACTCTAGTCTGTCTGTCTGCTGTGTGGTGCTGAGCGGGTGGTGTGCAGAGGCTTTATCAGAGCTTTTCCACTCAAAACAGCTGCTTGCTGCTGCTGCTGCTGCTGGAAAGGACACATTTGTAGTGTGTAAGGTTGTAAAACTGTGACCTGAAAGAGGCTAAAAAGCTTTTCAGAGCTGAGAAGTACAGAGTCGATGATAACACTCTGTGGGTTTGTCATAACTTGAACATTACACATATATTTGATCCAGTGTAATGTGAAACTAGTCAAACTTTAAATAAAATGACTTATTGTACTTTTCCCCGCTCACTTTCCCACTATGTTTGTATTAAATCACAGGTTAAGTGAAGTATGTCCTTATGCAAACACTGCATTCCTCAATATTTCAGCAAATATTAGCATAGCTGAGATGCTTTGGGTTTCTCATACTCCCAGTGAGAACACAATGTTGTTGTTGAACCAGTTTAAGTAATATTAGCATCCTCTTTTATTAACGGTATCATGAGACCACGTCACTGCCACTGTCTCACATGAAGAGGGTTGTTATCAGAGAAACACACAATGCAATGAAGACATTAGCTGCACAAAACTCCTCAGCGTCAACTCAACATGTCTGTTTATCCACTGTCGTCTACAACTCCTGTTTTGTGTTTGTCCTTGTTTTTACATTGATTACAAATTGTTATAGATTTTACGAGCCATCAAGGCCAGCGCCCACCCCCCCAGCATCAGGACATCTTTCGATGTGTCTGTCGTCAAAGGCATACCTGATTTCCCAGGAGTGATTGCTGTGAGCTGTGAGCTTCAAGAACCACTAGATTGATCCCGTATTACATGGTTTTACTGATCTGTATGTACTGTGGGCCTGTGACTCGCTGCCACACGGGCTCCTGTAACAACAGGCGTTATCTCGGCCTTTTCTTATTCTTACCTCTCTTCGCTATTAGAATTTTCTCATCGTCAGGAGCATGAAATCTCTCCCTAGGGACGGCAGCACTGAAAGGCATCTGAGCCCACATTGATCTCAGTTTGTTGGACATGTAAAAGGGGAAAGAAGAAATTGACATTTCAGTGTGATCTTTTAAAAGATCCATAAATGGGTCAGCTGGTGAAAAACACAAAAAGGGCCACTCACTGCAGCCTTCATGCAGAATAAGTTGGGACAAACCCCTCAGATTTGGATCTGCTGTAGATCAGCAGCTTCCAACATGGATGAGTGCGTTACTTTAACGAGTGTGAACACTGATCATGTGTGCAGCCCCCAGTGTCTCACCACACACACCTCCTATCTTATGTGCCTTCATCAATTTGAATATACAGGTTAGTTTTATACTCTTTGTTTTGATTCATGACATCTTCTGTCTATGCTGTGACTAAATGATGGCCTTATCTGCCTCTCTAGCACCTTTGTCCAGAAGACTTCTTAACAGCTAATTGCCAGATTATGATGTCTTTCAATAATTTTAAACTTTGGCCTTCATTTCCTCCTGACCATCATTTTCTTCTGTAGATGATCTAGTAGAGTTGGATGGTCACTGAACATCTCAGTGAACATTTCAGCCTCCTGCGACGTTCAGATTTTTAGGTAATGTCTGATGGACATCAACATGCCTCAGTTCTCAAATGCTGGCTACCAAATCAAAGGAAAACCTGCCTCTTTGCTCATTATGCAGGACAGTGACAGCCTGCAGTGTCTCCTTGTGTACTCCTTGGATTCCCCTCATCCAACAGGCCTATGATTACTCAGCAGCAGTTTATAACAAAGCCTGACGCTGTAGTTTACACATTCAGAGAGTGTTTGAGTTTGAATATTGAAAACCTTCAAATATCAGCACATGCTGGTCGATGAGTATTTATTTGAAACCCCATCAGCTCCACAAATAAATATTCTAGCAGTTTTGAGCTGTGAGCGGTGGAAACACTACACAGCGCCCAGAGAGTATGTTAGACAGTTGATGAACTATGAGTTGCCAGATTCTGTTCTGGTGGTTTCTAGCACAAAAAGACTCCCAGTGATTCTGTGGTTGTGTTTTAAACACAATGCAAACTTCCTGTGCTGTTTTTGGAATTATATACAGCCACATATTTGAGTTCTTTTGGATCATAATATATCGTTAGACATTACCAGAGGATTAACAGAACAACTGCAGGCCTCAGCTTGTAGCCGATGACTGGGTCTTTATAACACCTCTGCATGCTGCTGTCTCACTCCTAATGAGTTGTTCTCCCCCGGCACAGCAGAAACGAGCACCTCTTCATGCATGCTTGATTGATTTTTTTCAAAGAACAGCTTTTGCCTATGTTTTGTTATTTAATTCCCTGGGTGGCAAATGTTTGTGCGATGTACAAATAAATGAACCGCTGATTCAGACCAGAGGTGGTAGCACCTTAGTTAGAGAGCGCTGCCGCTGGAGACACGGTTACGAAACAGTAAGTGATATTTACAGTGTCAATAAATGTCAGTACACACCAGTAGTGTGTGTCGACTTGCATGTAGCACTACATTAACGTTATTTAAAGTTGCTCGAGATAGCAGCAGCTATTCTTATGTCCCCCCAGCTGAGATGCCATCACGTTACATTAGAATCTGACATGAACTACTCTCATTATTCCTTTGTGAGAGTGAGTTGGTTTCCAGTAAAGTCAGCAGTCTTTTTTCCTCTCTGTCTATTTTTACTAACTGGGTTGGAACTAAACCATTAAGTAACACGGCAGTTGTCTTATCTGGTTTGAATTTGGGTCATATCACCCCTCACACTTAAGAACTGATGATTAAACCTCCCTGTAACCTGCATATCTTTGGCCAATCCCTTTCTTCCACATCTGCAGGAAGGAAATGATAAAGAGATAAGAATTAGGTCATTTTATAGAAACAATTCCTTCTGCAGCAGCGCTTCATTGTGGTTAGATTTATGGATGCAGTTCAGTTCTATCAAAAGCCTTTTATTCTCTGACACTCTGATCTGATGGGGTTGCCCATGCAGCTGAGGCCTCTCAGGGAAGAGTTGGGGAGCTTAGACTGTGTTGAATGGTTCATGCAAAATTGAAAGAGATGTTTTTATCCTCACAACAAGGAGAGTGACTCAGAGATGGAGTGTGAGAGGAAACATGTTACCTACCAAAATAGGTCTGTGGGGCTGTTAGGAAAACAGTCGTGGTTCTGCCCCACAGGGACACGATCATAAGAACTGGATAAAACAACAAACAGACAAATGTCCAGTGGCTGTTACCGTACGATAAGTGGTTCTTTATCTTTGTCAGAGGAAACAAAAGTGGTCTCCAGCAGGTTAACTGCTGTTAACAAGCACAAGCATCGCTTCAATGTTGATGTACGAAGCGCGGTGAGATTGACAAATAGTCTAAGTGAGTTTGAAGATAAAGTCTCTTCAATCAATATATTTCATTGATTAAACATTAAGTACTTCTACTGCAGGTCTCCAGTACTAGGGCTGCATGATTTGATGGATTTAGACAATATTATGATTCATGATTGAGATGATTCCTGAACAAACTGGTGTCTTTACTGTACTTGCTCAGATATTAAGGAGAAAAAACAGATTAGTGGTCATTTAATGATCATTTTCAACGTAAACATACAAACTGCTGTTTGTGTCTGTGGATCCTTTTCTGATATTGCACTTTTCTAATCGTGTACATAGACATCGTGTCTTTTCTACCTCTGCTGCTGACCTTATTCTGTGGTGCAGCTGTGTTCGGAGTGGTTGGTGTGTCCTGCTGTTGAACCTCTGCAGTGAATAGCGTTTGCCTGAAGCACATCTGTTCACAAGGCTAATCCACAAAAGGCTGGTCTGTGCATAAAGCTCCCACTGGGCAGCTACTTCAGCTGGCACAAACAGGCCGTACAACAATGAAGTCGCTGAAGCTAACCTGCTACATGGAGTATGTTCGAGTGATGCTAGCTGTCCGTGGACGAGCTGTTGGCCTCGTTTCAGAAGACGCCCTGGCTCATCATACCCTGTCCTCTTTCTTTTGTTACACCCCCCACTCATCCGTCTCTCTGTCACACATTTTCTTTCTCTCATCACCCTTTTTTTTTGCATCTTTCTGTCTTTTACTCTGCATTCCTCTGCTTGGTGCATCACATGCCTGACTGGGTCACTTTGTCGGTTTTGCTCTTGTGAAGTCAAAGGATTTTGCACCAAGTCCTGCAGCCGAATAGAACACAGCAAGAGAGAGACGGCTGGTGAAGGATTTACAGACAAATGGGCTGAAATTGTATTTCTCATTAGCAGGAAATCGAGGATTTAGCCAAACATTAATACAGTGTGTGTAGAGATGTGTGTGCGCAGTGCAGCTACACACTTCACATTTGATACCCAGGAAAGGTGTGTATGGTTTCATAAAGGTATCATCAAGATGGTTTTCATGTACTGTAGTTTTCTTCATAAGCAGGTTGATTAATGGTTTGAATAATTTGTGAACAATAACTGAGAAATGCATTTGACATGCCAGTTTGTAATATGTGATAAATATTAGTCCTGTGCTTGGCTTTAATTTGAATATCAAGACCATACGTGCTACTGAATGGATTTACTGAAGATTGGGTAGAAAACAAATACAGGAAATGAAGCTAAACGTATTAGTGAAGTGGTGCATGTAGAAAATATAATAAGGAAAGAATGATGGTGATATCACTTTCCAAATGATCATTATCAACTCCTATTCAAAACATATCTGTAAAGCACCAGTGGCTTGTTAAAGAGGAAAATAGAAAGTTTTAATGAAATGACACAGCTATGAAAGTGTAAACTGTAGGTGGCAACAAGCAGCACAGAGCACAGGGATTCTGTTTCCTTCATTTCAGAGTGAGTGAGTGGCTGCACTACTTCGCCTGCACCCGGCAGAACTGATAAAGCAAAAATGTCTTGAAGGTTGCTTTGATAAAGCAGCGGGTCGAGTCCAGAGAATAGCCCTCCACCCTCACGGTGAAGGAATGCAGAAAATGCTTGCACAACCTCCCTAGTGTTGCAAGTTTGGCGGGCAAGGATAGACACAAATGTGTCCAAGTCTGTGTTTGGCTGCGAGAGGCAGAGCTCTGGGTGTGCCTGTCCTAAAATAATCAGGTTTTTATGGTGGGATTTATGGAGTTTAATCTGTACGGCATGAACTTCACTTGAGGAATGTCTTTTAGATTCAGTTTTGTCCTTTTATTAATAAAATACTCTGACTCATGCTGGAATTTTTAGGCTGATACTGATATTGATATTTGAGACTCTACAAATGTGAAGAAAATAAATCAGCCATATTTTCTTATATTAGCATAAGTTAAATAATAAATCTTGATATGGATACCTTGTATTTTCATTATTATTAAATTCTGTCAGTGCTCTCTGCTGGACAAACTGTGTAATGGAGAAAGAAACAAAACCTATTTTAACAAACACACAGACACGTCTGCAATAAGCTTATTAACATGTTAAAAGATTCAGTGCTTAGTCAGTAAATGTAGGACTGGGTTTCACCAGATTTGTGGAGCTATACTGCTTGATGAATTATAGAATAATATTGGGGGAATAAAGCCAAAGTCCAGCATCAGAGAGACCAGTGATCTGAGTTACCTGTCCAGGTATGGAAGTTTGATTTAGAAGCAGCCGGTAGCACAAGATTTCAGAGGGTGAAACGGCAAATACCTCTGAGTTGGTCATCGTGCATGACATGACATGACAGTTGTTCCTTATACTTATTATACTTATACTAGATAACTGACTCGGACACAGTTTAAACTAAGACTTTAATGTGAGTGTAAGTTTATATAAAGCTTAATTTAAAGGATTTAATGTCAGTATGTTTCTATCAGTTATTACTTATTCCAACCTTTAAAATAACAGTAGACAGATATTAAACAACTGTGTGTTGACAACATTTGTTCATTATCATCATGCAAACTCATGAAGAAAATGTCAAAGTTTGACAATGTGCTTAGTAAAAAAAATACACTGAAATGAAAGTGGATTATGGATCTAGACATTCTTCACTTTCACTCTGTGTCACCTCAGGCTTATGTGGGCCAACATAACAATAACTGTCATAGACTTGTCTGTAAGTGATGCACAGAGATGTTCTCAGATCTGTCAGCATTTCCATGAAAACACTGCGATGAATGCATCTCTAGGAAAGTCTTGCTTTCATCCAGGATGTGCTCCAATAGGCACAGCCACTAAAAATAGTTCACAAGGTTTAAATTTAGGTTAAACAGCATGCAGAGGATGCTGCTTTTGGATTCAGAGCTACTTCTGCCATCTTGTGGGCAAAATCCTGCAAATGCAGAGTGAAATCAAGCCTCAGTCATGTGGTTAATATTCCACATGCACACGAAGAAATGTATTTTTAAAGACCTTTATAGACATTTCTACATGTTTACATGTGTCGTCTCTGATGCGTAGTTTCAGAAATGTGTGTAAAGTCTGACAGGAAGATGACAAGAAGCAGCCTGGAGGTGAATGAAAGCAAATAAGAAGGAAAGGGAGGGAGGAGAGAACGACACAGAGAAACGAACGAAGCTGTTCCGTGAGCACAAGGGGAGGAGGAGGAGAATGGGATGAGGACAGGAGTAGCGGTGGAGGTGCAGGAGACCACCATGAGATCCAGGGTGTGAAGGCGAGGGAGAGGTAACGTTCAGCTGGAGGGATGCTGCTCACGCTGCTTTTCTACCTTCGAGTCAAAGGTAGGGGCTCTGGGGTCAGCGTGGACGATTCTTTCGCTGGGATGTGGACGGTGTCGGGTCAACTGAGGTAGGAGAGACAGTCAGTCAGGCAGAGAGCATGTCAGGCTCACTGAGAGGCTGCATTGAGCTGCTTTTCCTTTTTGTTAGCGATGACATCATTATCCCTCCGTGGAGGAAACCGGCTACTTTGATGAACCACTTTTTAAGACTAAGCTTGCAGAACTGCACTGAAATTGCTCCGGTGTCTTGTTGCGTGCTTCCTGTGGGTGAGATGCAGACAGAGCATGGACTAGATTTTCAATGAATAGAATCATTTATTCTCCCCAAAGGATTATTTGTGCAGCAGTAGAGCAACACAAGAACCACAGAGGAGACAACATCAAATATATAGTAGTATGTGTACAAGTAGATGTTGGCATATAATGCATAATGCAAGAAACTTGTGTAAAAGTATTTGGAGTACCCATCCTCTCTGAATTTCCCTGTACTATAGTAGTAGTAGATGGCAGAGTGGTCAGTGTTGCTCCACAGTGGCTGCGTTTCATGCTGCCTCTGCATTGAATGTGTTTCTTTGCTGGAAGCATGTGCAGCTCTCCTTCTCATCTGCATACTGTCAGCCCGGACAACTTGTACCTCTTGGTTGTTCTCAGCACCACAGCAGCTGCTGATTGGGATCAATGGAACCTATTTACAACCCTCAGTGTATCTGTCTCCTTGGAAAAGTGACTAGTTAGAGTCACAATATGTGTCTCTGTTGATTTACGGATAGTGTGGCTTTGCGTTACTATTCCCAACAGTCTGAATCAATCAGCTGCACTTATTACATGAGCATAACATTAACATTATTTGAAATCATAACATGAACTGACACTGAGTGAACTGCAGCAGCCATTTCTATGTACTCAAGCTGCACTTGATGTGCTTAGTACCTGCTGTTTTTAGACTGCACATGTTGTACTGTACAATTGACGTATCAGGACAATATGGAGAAATAGACGCCTCAGATATACTTTATATTAATAAATGATGCTGTGTTTATTTGTTTTTTTCTCATTTATTGCATTTTTAGATTGCTCACATTACTATAATCTCTTATTTTCCCGTAATGTGGTAGAAAGGTCCAGACGCGACAGGAAGAAGACCTTGAGTTAAGAATTATATAACTCTTATGTAATAATCCAGATATTTGTTTGTTTAATCAAATCAACAGTCCAGAGAGACTCTTTGCAGAGAAAAGCAGCAAACCCCCAGTTAAACACACATTTATTCTGATAATTATTTTAAATAGTCAATGTTCCATTAACTGAGAGATTAATTATTATTTAACATTTAACACTAAATGACTGGTTTTAGGTCAAACACAGGTTTCTCGTCCAACAGAAATATTTTTCACACCTTTAAACATAAAGCTCAAAAATCTATTTTATATTTTATTTATTTGCACATTTGTACTATGGTGATGATCTAAATGCTGTTTCAGAGCCTTCGCAACACTGCTGGAAAATACAGTAATGCTTTTGGGAATGCTGCTTTATTTCTTGTTGTTGGTGTGTTTGTGTATGATTTAATCCTCAATTTCTCAAAACCCCTCTGAACATAACCTCTGCCTGTGGCCTGGTAATATTATGATGGATCAACAGCAAAATGATCAAGACACATAAAAAAAGTCTGTTGGCTGCAGACTTAAATTCAAAGACAAATTGAATATTGTGTAAAAAAAAAAATAGGAAAATTGAAGTTGTCCTTGTTTAATTTGTCTTTTTTCTGACACTTTATTGACTAAATGAATGAAAAACTAATTCTTAAAATCTTAATATCTTTGCTAAAATAAATGAATGACTACAAAAAGAAAACCTATAAAGCTCTAATGATCACTCACAGACTGGAAGCAGTTTTAAATCGGTCCACCTGTCAGTTTTATATGTGACGGTTCGACAGGAGAGATATTAAAGATCGCTCTCAACCAGGTAATTGAACTGAATGACCTGTCAGAGTCACCACACAAGTTTCTCCTCTCTCTTCGTCTGTCATGGACGAGTTATCCTCTGTTTACCTCAGACACCAGTGGTTTTAAAAGTAGGAAGGAAGGCCACCATCTGCAGCAGAAGGTTTTTTGTGCACATCAGGCGAGGACGGGTTCATAGACTGCTGCAGATGGTGCATCGATTCTCCAGCTGATTGTATAACCTCGCTGATGACACTGGCTTTCCCAAATCAATGCAGAGCTTTTATTTAGTGTGTGTGTTTGTGTGTGTTTAGAGAAGGTGACCAGGAATTGAAGTGCTCGCTTTCAGGCTGTAACAACTCTCGCAGCACCAGACTGTTCAACTAAATTGCAACGACACAATCAATGAGTGACCCCAACGCGGCGCCGTCAATACAGACGCAAGTGGACGAGAGCCGACTAAATGCTAAGATCACAAAATCCCAAAGCATTAGACAGAACTCTGTTGCACACTGCTTGTTAGTTTGTAGTCAAATAATCAGGAGTCCTTGACCATTATGTTCATAAACTGTTTGCAAAGTGTAATTCTTAAAACGCTGCTGTACTCGATGTCCTAGACTTTCTTTGGTGGGTGGATCTAAATTTGTTTATGATCAGGCCACATTGTCCTCAGAGTCTGCAAAACGACCTGCTGCACCTGTAAAAGTAAGTTTCATCAGGAGCTCTTTACAGGACCATTAGGAACTTACTAAACAAACCTGCTTCAGAGACGTTACATGAACACAGAAATGTTATCGAGACTCCACATAGGCGACATACAGAGGCCGAACACCAGTCCTGTCCTGTGTTACCATCTTTGTTAATGGAAGTTTATCTAAGGGTAAGTGATCATTAAAAAACCTGTTTGCAATTATAAAAACATATGTGTTCATGGAAAACTTCTTAAACCTTTGAACAGAAGTGTTCATTAGATGTGTGATATAAAGACTATAATGTAGGTTCCAGTAGGATCTTCTTCTTCACTTGATTTTAGTCTTTGTTGTGGAACACACCAGCAGGTCAGCAGCACTTTATAATATCTCTAAATAACAAAAGAAGGCTCTTTCTAATAACAAGCAGATAAAAACAGTGACACCAATAAAACATTACTGTAGAATTCAGTCTCCTTGAAGTATTAATCACTTCAGTGCCCATTATGAGCGTATTAACCTCGTATCACTGGTTTATTGTCTCTCCGTCAGTGATTTTCAGTGTTGACTTTGAATGTTTGTCCTTAGTTAGTTCACAGATAATTCAGCACATGGTGAACCAGACTAGTCACAGTTTGTGTCCCATCAACCCTCAGTTCTCAGTGATGGTCGTCATCAACACTTGTTCGTAGTCCGGGGGATCCAGAAAACTCCCTGTAGTCCTTTATGTGACTCCTAAATCCGGATCCAATTTCTGGGATCCCAAATTTTAGATTGGACGTCTTCTGTAATTTCATGCGCTGAGAAATGTCTGTCCTCTGTCCGACTTTATCTGGGATGTGATGCTTGAAAAGACAATTGAATAAATGGTTTAATTAAAAGTCAAACTAATAAAGTTAGTCACACCACTATTGTGCATCTCCTATCACAGAGGTCTAATTATGGCTAAAAATGCCTCAGGGCTGTTTCATTGATCCCTCTCAGCTCCTTTGGAAGTGGAGGCCTGTAATAACCTTGCTTTATATAACGGCTCTTAACAAATTGTAGCAGGAACAGAGCGTCCAGAAAACTTGGCTCTTTGCAAAAGTTAATCAAATCTGTAGTGGCAGCGGAGTATTGGTGACATTTACACTTTTGACCGATGCACACGGTCACAGACGTCTGATTGCTAATTGCTGCTTATTCTTTGATACAGTGCAGGATATCCACAGGCCGGTCTGGAGGTTGTGTGCTGGCTTTTTTCTTTTTTTGAAGTGTATTTGAGGGAGCGGTTGGTATTGTCCGTAGCCACTTCTATTCTGCTACTTTCCTGTGAGAGAGAGGAACATTGTCTGGAAATGAGTCAAGCCCTCATAAATGTCCTGTCCTAGAGAGAGACATGGAAGTACCACCCTGGTCTGCTGCCACACAGCTCCCCTCGTAAGCTACAGTAAAACGCCGGGAGGCTGCCTACTCTTCCTTATACCTTCCACCGTCCAAATGGCAGGACTGTGCGCCTTGGCCTTTGCATTCAGAGGTGTAGTATTGCGCTTTGATTCATATTAGGACAATGGTTTGACTGGTCGTCTTTGTTTTGCTTCACTCTGTGTCTTTCATTGTCTTATTCTGGCACCTTGGCAGAAAAATGGGACAATGCAGCAGTCATCAATCTCCAGAGGGAGATGTTGTAATAGGACAGCTCTTTGAAGGTCTGCTAGTCAAGTGCAGGCGCCGTAGTGCAAGTACATGTCTGAAGCAGCAGTGCCTTAAGGCCGCAAAGATGATCCTAATCCCATCCGAGAATGTAAATGATCCAGAAATTGCTTTTTAATTGGATGCAGTAAATAACATCTGCCATAACCAGAGGGGATTCGAGAGGGTGGCTCGCTGATCTACGATAAAGAGCGAAGGCATAGATAAGGCTGGGAAATCCCACTGGTGTATTTATGTTTAACTGTGCTTGACATTGACCATTTGTAGAGTCAATATTGTGGCAGGATTTACAGTGTGATGATGATCAGTCCTAACAGGAGCTGACTTTAAGGAGAAATTCACAGGTCGTCACGAAACCCTCTCTCTTTGTTTATTGGTGCTTACATTTCTAACTCTTCACCTTCAGGTTTGATATAACCTGCACTCTCCCACATGCCTTTGGCTCCTTATTCTTATTCCACTTCCCTGCAGCAACGCCCTTCCTGCCTTAATTCTAATTTGGTGAGTGTATTTACACATCACACACGCCAACTTCATGAAAAGACGGTGCACCCTAGGCTGCGAGCCAAGTCAGTCTGTTGTTGTTGTTATTTAAAACCTGCTTTGTTCTTTGAAGCTGCAGATCTTCGTGATAAATATGAAATCTGCCTCAGCTCCAACCTCAAAGAAAACATGAAATATATTTATCAGAGTGTGAATAGTAAATTATTCTGAATGTACTGCTTTTGATGGAAGACCCCAACTGTTATAGAAACCCCAGATAAAGTGAACTGAGTTCTAAGATGAAATGTTAATGTCTATAATGTTAAATATTCATGACAGAAGCAACAATCGGCACTGAATTTCACAACATTTGACCGTGAAATATTTAAAACACACAGATTTTAATAATCCCTGTTGAAGGTAAACATGTTTATCAAGGTTCCAAAAATGTAAGGCAGACAGGCCACAAGGAAACTGGAGTCAGTCAGATGTGGCCTGAAGAAATTTAGGATGATTAGACCCAGTCCTGTGTGCAGAGAGGAAACGGAGAGAGAGCAACAACTGTGGCAGCACGATGCTCCACGTGTTAGAGTGAAGCAGCAAAAGCTATTTTCACTCTGTTCTCAACATGCACCATGTGATCCGACGTCACGGTGACTCTTCTCAGGTTAAAACATGACATCTAACATGTGAGACCTGCAGCAGTCCAGCAGAGCTCTGCCCGATGAGGCTGACTACATGTTGGCATCATTGGAAACGAGTAGACGTCGGAGTTGTTATGAATTATTAAAGCATCAGAAAACTTGCTTTGAATTCTTAAATATTTTTCTATCACATAAAATATTCACAACAAAAGCAACAACTGAAGTTAAAGTTTGGAAAGAACATGAAGCTGAGCGCTGCAGTAAAACCAACTGTGATGTTTAGGAACAATGTTGTGGTTCCTACTTTAGTTTTTTAACTTTTTTATTCATTACACTTTCTGCATGTTCCACTGTTGCAGTCTGGCTGAGATGTGCATGAGTTGCATGTTTAGTATCTTCATCGAGGTCCTAAATCCAGCTGTGGCCACTGAGTTGAGGGACATCATGTCTTTTCAGATAATCCTGGTTATTGTAAACGCCTGTTGACATGTAATTGAAGCTTGACTGAGGTTGGTGTTATACCAGCAGATGCTTTTTTAACCAGTGAATCCTTCTATGTAGCCTGGTGATAATTCCTTACATATGAGAAGTTTAGTTTTTTTTTGTTTGTATTTTTGTTTACTGCAGCTTTGCATTTTAAAAAGCTAAATTCAGCACTGCAGTATTGATTTGAATATAATGTAATGTAATGTAATATAATATAAACTGAATTTCTTTCTAAGCTATTTTATATAGGTAGTAATTATGTATGATAATCATAATTGGTCTTTGATTGTCATACTCACACTGTAAAGGCTCCATAGTTGACAGTGCTGCAAGTGTTCGCTCTGTTTTCAGCTGCAAACGTGCTGCTATATCTGCGATATCCATGTTAAACAATAACAAATGTCTAAGTGTGCTTGTGTATCAGAGTTATTTTTATTCTAATTGAACTGTCATGATTATTAATGGGCCATTCATACCTAGAGACTGATGTTTTGTATTCCGGCCAAATGCACATTTAAAAACAGGAATCATTTACTCATATATTCAAACTTCTTCTGTGTTAACTGCTCATCAACAGTCTGATTAAAGACTCGGAGGTAAGAGCTGCAATTTCCCACTTTATCATCTGTTGCAGTTAATTATTTAATCATATAACCTGTATTTAGCATCTGATGGGGCACAGACGATGTGTAGGTTCACCCTCCTCGCACACACACAGCCACACTGTGTCCCCGCCCCCCCAAATTCCCTTAGTCACCCACTATTATGGGCAGAGGGGGAAGAAATACTGGGTAACTATGGAAACGCAGCATAGACGTTCCCGTAGAGGCCTTGATTTAACAGGATTAAAGGAAATTCTCAGATGAGACCCTAAAGTGCAGGAGGGCCCCTTTGAGGGACCCCTTTGCTCGGTTTCAGTTTGATCTCTGTGATGTCTGCTGCTTGAACTCCGATGGATCTAGAACCACAAAAATATTCATCACGATGCAGAAAAGGGCAGAATGTAAAGATGCTGCAGCAGCAGAGGCGTCTGCTAATGCTACGTCTCCGTTTCCATTCTGACAGCAGTTTCGCTGTAGTGTCACTGGTCAGTACACGAGCCAAGTGTCTGGTGGAGTGTTTAAACCACTTTCTCTACGGCTGCAGATTTGCATACAGAGACGAGCACAACTTACTTTTTGGCTGGAACAACACTGTTCGTGTTGCCTGCCAAACTACGGCCTGAATCATCTGAGCATCACCCATTGTAGAAGTTGAAGTAACAGATGCTTGGCTTAAACATTAAAGATGATTCGATCTCCCCGGTTAAAACCATCTGGAACAAGAGTTCACCCCAGGGCATGAAAATTCTTCAGCTCCGCACCCATCAGGAGACAAAAAGCTAGAGTGATGCTCAACCTGGCGGAGAAGCGAACATTGTTGTTAAGATTTACTTTTATTTTCAGACGGTGTTATCCTGACATCCTCACAGCAACTAATAATAGCTAGTGTATGGTGGGCTGTGGCTACCATAGCAACAGAGGCAAAAAATGAGCAAGTGGAGGAGAATATCACAGCCGCACCCATCAGAGGAACAACCAACCAGACTGGAAAACCAGCGCAGACAGGGGGAGGCACTAGTGAATAATTAGTGGGAGTCAGGAGGGCAACGCCTGATGTGGTTCAGCCAACCACTTTACTTCATGTAGGTTATTCTCCTTTTTTTTTTTCTTGGGTGGCAACACGCTGTAGTATTTACTAAATGGGACTCGGACAGGAGGAAATTGTGCATTTCTCTGTGCAGTATTTCTAACAACACTACAGAACTGTGTAAAAATAAACTACTGTATGTAGTGTGTGTGTGTGTGTGTGTGTGTGTGTTTTCACGGAAATATAGACAAAGGAACAAGTCAGCCAAAGCGGTAGTTTGGCTGAGTCACAGGTTTTAAATAGTTCTTTGGAAAGTATCTTCATACGAAGTGCAGAAAAAAGACACAAACCTAAATTAAATCAGTATCTGCTGCGGCTCCTTTGCCTGTTTATGTGTCTGCACACTTGCACACAGTGGTTCCAGGTACTTGTTGTGTAGCTCTCAGTCTGGCTCCATGATGTTGAGCTCCGCTGGGTCCAGAGATCTTTATGATGTCTTTATGTTTTTGGGGTTTGTTTTCATGGTATAGTATATTTAGGAGTGATTTGTAATGAATAAGAGTCTAAACGTAACAAAACACACACAGATTGCTGGTTTTGCTCTTTTTGCTGAATATGCTGATAATAAACAGTCCTGAGAAAAGTGGACAACAAAATAAAAATGATTATTCTGCTATATTGTGTACGTGCTATCAGTGGTCACACACTGTATGAACATTGTCTGTCACTGGTGCCGTCCACTTCTATTTGCTGTATGATTTCACATCACATTAAATCATTTTCTGCTTTTAGCACCATCTGATGTAACACCACGAAATCCAAATTTCCTGCTGCTAATAGAAATCTAATGGTTGACTAGAATAGTTTGCCTTAATCACTTATTACACTGTCACTTTGAATAGAGAGTTCATCTGCACACTGGAACAGGATTGGACCATGACTAAGTAATATAAACAACAGACACGATGCAGGAGGGTAAACACATTTTGTTATTGCCCATTAGACTGTTCAGACCTCTGAACTAGACAATGGGCGTTCTTTTTTGAACTATATGTAACTAAGGATGCTCTCTAACTGTGGCACATTTGGCCAAACATGCATTACGAGGCTAAATCCATATAGCATCCATGCTGTCTAATCTTCATGAATCATACAACAGTACACAAAGTGAAAGGGTTTAGAAACAAACCACTCATCAAATCACATCAGCTGCATGGATGAAAACATCCACAAAGGAGGAGAGACGTAACAGCAGATTGGCGGTCTTAGTCTGTGCACTTCTCATTTCCTCTGCTTCATCCACTTGTGATTCAGACTTTTTTCCACCAGGCAGAGAAAATATTAACAAACACTGAACTCGGGGAACAGCTGCACAACGACGAGGCTTTTTAAACCGGCGGCCACACAGACTGGCTATTTGTTAAAACCCAAATCCAGCTCCAAAGACAAAAGCCGGACCAAAACAGAAACTGCTAAACCACCCAAACAGAATCCCACTAATCCTCTAGGTGGCTGGTGTTTAAAAAACTAGAGGATTTGTGTCAAACTTGGTGAAATGTTGTCTGTGAGAGCTTTACTTTGACAAATCCAAACAACCCTTTACAAAACATGTGCTGGCAGTCGTGAGTAGACGCCTCACGTCAGGACGGGGCGATCACAATCTAAATAATCATAGGATCTAGTCTTCTGCTACATGCTTGTTTATGTCCTGCAGGTTATTATCAGCTTGGTATTATTATAAAAAGTCACACCTTCATGGTTCCATCAAAATAAAAAGCATTATGGAGCGTTAATAAGTCCATTCATCACCTGGAGGAAAAGAAACCCAGGGATAGTGATCTGGACTAAGAGAAGCAGCAGGGAAAGAAGGAGACGGGTGAGGGGAGAGCTACTGGACGGGTGAGGGAGGGAGTGGAGAGCGATCTGTGTGTGTGAGCATGCGTACACCGTATACATCAGAGAAACCTGATGGTGTTCTTCCCCTCACTTGAACCCAAACCTCGGTCTTCATTCTTCTCCTCCTCTCCAGCTTTCTTCCCTCTAGCCTAGCACACCTCCACCCCTCTCACCAATCAGTCCTTCACCATGCTGCTGCTCTACAACTGTTTCCTCTCTCTTCTAGAATCGATCTATCGCCGCGGGGCCAGAAGATGGAGGAAACTCTATCGAGTCAACGGACACCTCTTCCAGGCCAAGCGCTTTAACAGGGTGAGTGTCTTTAAATCTCACTTGAACACGCTCCCGGCTGGCGGAGGACGAGCTGTAATATTTAAACTGTAATTATAACAATGTTGGGCGTTTTATGAATGTTGGATTCTTACTTCATTATAGAGGTGACTGTTTCATTGTTGACTGGAGTTTTTGAATTAATATAAACTAGTGGACTTTAGCTAAATAATACAGCAGAGCTATGAACAAGCAGAGCAAGGAGAAGAGGTATTAGTCTGTTTGTAACCTCAGTAGTAACGAGCATCACAGTAGCATCAACATCCTGAAAAGCTGCACTGATCTCATCCACACACACAGTTGTGTGTGGAAATGATTTTAGTTTAAGGAAGATGACGTCCACTTGGATCAGTTGCTTAAACCATAAATGAGCTTAACACTCGCCTAACAGAAGCAGATCCCAGGTAAAATACAGACAGTCACATGAAGACTGTATAAAAACCACCTTCATCAGCATCGACTTCTTTAACTGATGAAGATCAAGAGATACTGTCATAAAACATGATAGCAGCAGCAGCAGCAGCAGCAGCAGCGTATATGTGCACTTCATTAACCAAAGCTACACTGACTCTACCACAACCATTATTCCCTCAGATGCCCACAATCTTTCCCTGACGTTAACCAAACTGTAGCTGTCGTGGGCAGACGCTCCGTGCTCCAATATCAACATAATATCCTTCTGTACTAATGTCTGTGCTGACTACACACTACACTCTGTCAACAGGTAAATTATATATGACAGGTAATCAAGTCACTACTACGCCAAAGCTATCTGGGTGTTGATGCATAATTCATGGTGTCCTAGTTATGGCTTGTTTAGCAGTTGTCTCTTATCAGTTCTCAGCTCCATGCTACAGACACACACACAGGTACCTGAATGCACATGTGGACTTTCATCAATTCCCTGCACCTGCTCACCCTGCTCGTCTGAAACAATGCAGAAGAAGAAAGACATTAATGCTACTACTGTCAGGCCGTCATTACCAAATGTGTTTTCGCTGAAGAGGAAGAAAGAGGGTAAAGCGATGCTAGAACAAGGCTGAGTTTTTACCTTTGACCTCTGGTCTGTCAGCTTCAGAGTTGAATTCACTTTTTGTTTTTCTTATTTAATGGTCTGGTCTGTGAGTCTAGTTGATCAACACAGATGCAAGTGTCTCTGATTCATTTGAATGGGAGCAGCAGTCTGCACCACGTTCCAACTTCTGCACCATTTCATCCATCAGTGGTTCTTATTGAGTTGTTTGCATTGATCTTATTTTGTATTTATGTTAATGTGGATCTGTCTTGGTTGTGGTTCTTCTCTTTCCTTTTGAACTGAGAGCAGCTGTAACAAGTCAGAACAGTTTCCCTTTTGGGATTAATATATTTTGAATCTGGTATCTTAAAATTCTAGACCAGGAAGTGGACAAGCATTGATATCTCGCTGGGTCAGCACTTTGCTCCAACATGTACTCCTTGATGTGGTCATTACTATTGATGCACTGTGGAGCCTAGCTTATTCAATAAAAGCCATGCAGGAATATAGCTGTACATTAGTGCTTAGAGCTAAACCAGTAATCATAATGGCGGGGCTGTAGGGAAATAGAATCTAAAAACCTGCTGCTCGCTCACTGCATTGATGTCCAAATCACTGTGTCATCATTTATCATCATCTGTCAAGTCAGGTATTTTGGAGGACACAACTATTTTTCATCCAGCTGAATTTTTACTTGGACATGATTCAGGTTCTTAATTAAAAACTGCTCTATCAGTCTGAAACATTTCAGACACAGGCAGGAGAACGTTTGGATATACAGAGCACATCTTTCTGACATCGCAGACTGTGGTTTATGTCATACAGCCGACTGTTTTCTATGTTAAGGCTGCACAACGCTACATAAGAACTCGTTGTGAGATAATAAATCATGTTTTTTAGTTTAGATTATTACATTATCATTATTTCTACTATAGGATACATGGTTGGGATTCAGTGTTTCCTCAGATGTTGCTTCTACATAACGTCACAGCACAGCAGTGGAGAGCAGATGGTTTTCAGACTGGGATTTTTCCGACGGTTGTTGCTATGCCAGCTCCGAGGATTCTGGTTGGTTCACTGTGTTGTTCTCAGCATATAAATAAGGCAGGAAGAAGTAGGTCAGGTTTATCCTCCCTTCTCTCACTCCTTCCCTCTCAGTCACTACACATTTGTCTCCATCTCTCTCCTCCCTCCCCCCCAGCACGCTCCATCTCCCCCTGATGTGGTAGTGGAGAAAGCTGCTTTGTGGATCCCTCCCATTAGACACAATGGGGACTCTTTTAGCTTCTGTTGCCCACGTGATGAAGCAGAATTCAGATGTACCCGCTGGCCATTTGCCTCCACAAGCTCTCCACCAGAGAGATGACTGACACCAGCAAACAAAACCTCGCACTGGTTTGAGCTGAAAATGAATGTGTTAAATTCACCTTTGACTACAGATGTGTCATCAGAGTGACAGCTGATGTGAAAGTGCACACAGACATATTTTCCTTTGAATAGAAGCTTTTTCTGTTTATCAGACAGCAGAAACCTTCATTATACATTACTGTGCTATGGGTGAGACACAATATTTTGCTGCTTTCTGGAAGACTCCTGATCTGACATCCTTGCCATCACCTGGCCCTGTGATGCTGCAGTCGAGCGGGGGAGTGAGGTTGTTCCCCGATTCTGTCAGTGTGGAACAGCAGCTGTTACTTTTCCATCCCCAGCAGGGGGTCACAGCGGGAGTTGCAAACGCTGGGCTTTACCCACATGAAGAAGCTGTCATGTTTGGCCAAAAGCCATTTTTCAGCACTGTTCACTGGAAAGGCACCACAGGTTTACAGGTGCATGCTTCTGATTATTTCTTGTTACACCAGCAGTTCAACAATCTTTACATAGACAGAAATGAAGTTAGGTACATATATTGTAAAGATGCTGAAAATTCCCTGACTTGATATCTGGTCACAATTGTGTCTCATACTTTACAGTTTCCATTAGTTTTATCTCTTTATAATTTGTGTTTAGTGCTAATTATAGTAGCAAATGTGCAGATATGATAAATCCTGGAACTAATTTGCCGTCTCCTCAACCCTGGGATTCTCTGAATGAGATATGAACAGGGGTCATGTTGAAACATGACGTTAAACAGCCTCCTCCACATCAGCATGTAAAATTCTTATTGTCATCAGTCTAGGCTCCTATTATATTCATGTATAGGTGCTACAGGGTTGTTTTTTTGTTGCTGTTGCTGTGTCCTGTTATTCTTTGCTGATGTAATGACCTGATTCACTGCACAGATTACTGCAGATGTCATTGGTCAGTTTGCACTGATGAGATTTCTTTGTCAGAGGTGAATCAGACAGTATTAGACCAGCCTGTTTCCAGGAACTCGCATGATGTGTAATGCTGCCTGCCAGGCTGAAGGGAGGACTGTCAGTCGATAAAAGCCTTTCTTGTCTTCTCATCGTTTTACTCCAAAGCTGCAGGACTCTGAACATCAGCCCGTCTACATGACAAACACAGGAGGATGCACTCCCCGTCTCTGTGATAGAATGATGTTATTCCTGTTTATCCCTGTTGATGAGTTGTTCTGTTTGTTGTGTCTCTTACTGAATATGAAAATGCTGCAGTTAATCAAAACCCAGAGTGAAGCAGCCTCTGGGATTATGTTTACTTTATGTTTTATACATGGTTCTTGTGACTATTTCTCTCCCTAAAGAAAGTTTGAATATTCATTAGTTGGATTGAACAACTAGTTGTCTTTTTCATTTTAAGCCTTTTTACTAAGCACAGGATGTAGAAACTGACAAGATTTATCCCATCCAATCCTTTACAGATGATCAGATTACTTTGCTGACTTGTATCAGTATATGTGAGTATATACCAAGTATACAAACACTGCATGACCTGAGCTCTGCTCTACTTTTTACATGATGCAGTCACCTTGTAAAGAAAAGAGGAGTTCATCTCAGTGTTGATGACCTCCATACCGCAAGATCTGCTTTGGCCCTGAACATACAGGGCTAACCCTAATTCCTCGGGCCACGTGCCCCTATTGTGCACGTCTGCCCCTAGAGGAAGCAGGAGGATGATGATGGAGACAAAAGCTGGGCTAAGCGTGCTAGCTTTTCCACCAAAGCAAACATCGGGCAACTCCCCTATTCTCCTGTGACCAGGTCACCTCCCGCCTTAATGACTGCACACACCAGTGTGCTGCTCAGACTGCAGCCACCATTAATGACATTGCCCTGCTCAGCTCTTCTGTTTCATCCATCGCTGGCAGCCTGGTGTTCTGCCCTCCAAGCCGGCAGATGATGGCAAGCCAATGGCAGCACAGTGTCACATCGTGGCATATAACCATGCTGCAGCATAATATGTGGGTTCACATGTCTCAGCTTCCTGAGCAAATTAGGAAGGCCTTTTGGATGACCCCACCAACCCTGATGGGCTGTTTGGGCCGACAAGGAGACCCGCCTTGTGGAGCTGTGCTTCAACGCGGTCTTAGCACCCCCAGGCTTCCTGGCGTGATTGCAGAGACACTTGTTCCAGACAGGACGTCCTTCAGCCACTGCTGTTGTTGCGTCTCTGTCAGATCTGCTTCAGCCTCCCCCTCCTACCCCTCAACATCTCCCAGCAACAGCTGTCCCCCCGCCACTCTGCCGCTGGAAAACAACGTTGAGCGTGCACCTGGTGAAACCCCTCGAGCCCCCCCGCAAGCAATGACGGCACGAGGAAAATGTGTGCCACTCTGTGGGAACTGCTGCACACAACGGCATTTTTCAGAGCCAACAACTTGTCAGTAGAGTACAGTCTTCTGACATCCGGTCTGCTTCTGTCTCCCCTGAGTTTTTAGCAGCTGGTTGCGTTGATGCACACTTTTCCCCCTCACATATGAATTCCTCAATGCTCTAACACTCAGTGCTGGCTGTGGAGTCTGTGGAGCCACAGCCAGAAGTCTGCTGCTATGGTCCCACATCAACCAGGGCGGTATAAATCCAGGGCAAGCAAAACCGAGCCGCGGATTTGATGTTGCAAGGCGGATCTCTACCCAGCGAATGGAAACTCATTCCCACGATCTCCCAGGGGTCGTGGGACAGGCTCGGAAGAGCAGAGGGGACGTGTTCGGGTGCTGCAAAAACGCACAGGACAATCCTGCACTCTGAGTGGATGCCTTCTCTAACCACCCATTGCCTAGAGTTCTTCTTTATGCCTATACCTCCAGTTGTTAGTAGACCGAGATCTGGCCCTGTCGACGGTTAAATCATATGCCCCAGCTATCCCGTCTTGTCATTAGGGTTTTGGAGGGTTTTCTGTCTTTACACATCCGCTCATAAAACAGTTCTTAAAAGGTGTTGAAAGACAAAGGTCAGTGATTCCCTCAATGACACCTCAATGGGAATTACCGCTGGTTCTGTGCCACTTAAAAACCCTCCCTTAAGCCTATATCACAGTCTCTCAGGCTCCTTTCTTTAAGACAACACTTCTCTTTGCTCTGACTTTAACTAAAAGACTCTCTCCATCCTGCCTTATTATCAGAGAGGACGGGGATTTGGCCGTTCTCAGACCTAATCCAGCGTTCACACCTAAAATAATAGCGTCCTCCTGTAAGTCCAGAGTCATTATGTTAGAGGGTTTTTTCCCTCCTCCCCTCCGTCACAAGACAGAAGTGCACCGTCTCTGCCCTGTTCGTACTCTCTCACATTATGTAGCATGCACAGCTGCTTTCAGACAGACCCAACAGCTGTTTGTACATTACAGAGAAAATTCCCAAGGGGAAACTCTGACCAAACAACGGCTGTCTCACTGGCTGTGTGAAGCTATCGCACAGGCTTATTTGTCGGCAGGTAAAGAACCCCACTGTGTTTTTCTCAGCCCTGCTCGAGCTTAGGACTCTTTCATGCTACTCTTCACAACGCAGACGTTCCATGTTTGATGGGTGCCGCCTTTTGTATTTAGACAGGACTCTGCAGAGGGCTGTGCTTTTCTTATTAATGCTTTACTTCTTTACAAAGTTGTTGTGGGTGGACTGGTGTTGTTGCCAGTGAAGCATTGACTACATCAAGCTTTGCCCTTATCCCAATAGCAACAGATCTTAGAGGGCGAAGCCTATGCGAAATAGAAAGTTTGTTGTGTATTGTAATAGCTTCTATGAGTATAGGCTTTATATATTATGTGGACCTAAGGGAGTGACCCCATTTCAAACCCAATAGCGCGGACCCAAATAGCGACAGCTCTTAGAGGGCTACGCTTATACTCATAGAAGCTGTGGTTACAATACGTAACCAACGATCTTAAACCTCAGCTATGAAAACAAGAGATGGAGTTTTTAAGCCTAAACGATCTTTGGTGATGCAACGTTGTACAAGTTGACTTGTAAGAGCTCATTAACCTTGATTATTATTACTACAAGTGTTTAACAAGTTATGATGAACAGTTGATTAGTTAAAAGAAATGAAATTTGCTTAGCTGCGGTTTACTAAGTTCACTGTTCTTATTCTACAGTACATCAGTACATGTCACTGTGTTATTATTATAGTTAGTATTATGATCATGTTAGCATGTTGATTTAGATCCATTTATTACTTTACCAAAGAGCTGCTTATTATTTTTGCTTTTTTTCTGCAAGGACTCAATTATGCTTTAAGATCTCGATAGTCTTAGAGAAGGGCTTAAAGTTGTAAATCTGTCTTGATTCAGTTTCTCCCTTATCAGTAGTAGTATCAGTGCAGTAACTGGAACAGGATAAATCAGCTTGATGCAGGATGTTTTCTATACTGAGGAATCAAAGGCATAACTAATGAGACTTTTCTTCTCTGTCCAACGCAGTAAGAGTCCACATCAGTTCTTTTTGCTTACTTTGCTCATTCTTCTCATGTCGTGTGTGCTGTGCATGGAAGGAAACTGTGAATAAGGCAAACGTGTGCGATTCATTTATAAATGTACTTCTTAACCTCTACGTAGAGTTAGATTAGAAAGACTAAAGGAAGCCTTTGAAGTCTCGCTGAAGCGTTTCCATGGCAACACGGCGCTGACAGGGACTCTTTGTTCTTCACTGTCAGCATCCATACGCCGTGAACGAGTTTTGTAGATACACCAAAGTACACGCAGCGCATTTTAAGTATTTAGTCTGCAGTGAAGCATCATGGTGACAGATTTGATGTCCAGAGACTCTGACCTCTGGTACTAATATAGCAGCGTAAGAACTGGTCTACTAAAGTCCAATAAAAGAACCAACACTCTGAATCCATGTTGTGTAACATAGGAGTGAACTGGACTAAGTATTAGTGGATGTGAGGCAACAGAGGAATCAGCAATTATACTGAATAAAACAAAACAATACAGAGAAAAATATATATGATCAGTTTGTTAAAGCTTGAACTGTACTGAACTGTTAGTTTATGATACAGTCCACATAAAATCAACTACACTATGAAACTAACACATCAGGGTAAGTGTAGTAGTAAGTAGTACTAGTAAAACTCACAATGTTGATGTCGTGTCAACACTTCCTTCATATTGTATGTGGTATGTTTGCTAAATTAAAGTACATTAAAGTACATTTACTCAAACACTGATGTATCATTGAATTGAATTAATATGAATATGAATTAAACTCTATATAAACTAGTTAACATCGGCTCAGCCTTTACCAACTTTGAACTCTGTTTTTGTTCCACAGTCTGTAGGTAACAACACATTTCATAATTTTAACACCTGAGAATTTCAACTAATCTGAACTAAACTTCTACATTTATGTTCTCAACAGCATCAAATTCAACTTTGTTTAAAATACACAGTTTTATTAGTGGCGTACTTTTACTTTTATACTTAAAGTAACATTTTACACTGTACTTAGAGTATTGAGTATTTCCTAAGGGGTATCATTGAAAAATGTAAAGGGTCATTTCTCATTTCTTTGTAATATTCTGAATTTTTACATATTATGGCTGTTTGTTTTTTGTTTGTTTGTTTGTTTGTTTTAAAGCAAGGATGAAGTCAGTCTAAATGTGTATTTGTCAACTGGCTGGTGACACAGGTGGATGTGTGAACAGACACTAATTTCATCTTATCAAGCTTATAAGGTCATCACCTGAATCTACCAGGGGTGGGTTTTTAAAGAACTAAAGTCCTCACTAATAAAGTTTCAAGAAAACAGTTCAGTAAAATGTAACCTGATTCTAATATAGAACTTGAACTAATTTATTTCTACCCAGCTCAACGTAACAATAATAATAAAAGAGGACAAGAAGTATTTTCCATGTGAGAATCCAAACTAAATGTGCAATAATCTGATGTCTGGTCTCACTGAAAGGCGTTCCACTCTCACTGTGTCCGTCTGCTGCTGTTCACTCAGTAAAATAATCCTAGATCGTGTCAGTTTAGTTAAAGACTAAACTCGATGTGTCCTGTCCTCTCCTGTCCTGTGTGTGTCTTGCAGAAAGCCTACTGTGGCCACTGTAGTGAAAGGATATGGGGGCTGGGCAGGCAGGGCTACAAGTGTATCAACTGCAAACTGTTGGTCCATAAGCGCTGTCACAGACTCATCCCTCAGACCTGCCAAAGGCTTATGGTGAGTATTTCATCATGTCCTGAGCAGCAGGCAAGAACCGTTTCAGCACGCCAACACATTCTCCCAGCATCCTGGCAAACCCTGATCTCAAGCTTACCGTACACGTTGTCGACACGAACGATGAGGATTACAGTCACTCGTCAGTCGGGTTTTAAGTGATTGTTTTCACTTCTCGTCCAAAAGGCTTCTTCACTTCAGTTTGATCCTTCATCAGGTTAAAGGCTGTAAGGAGTTAAAAATTCCGACCTGGCTCACAGCAGGTCTTCTTACTTCTTACTTCTTACTTTTTAAAGGTCAGTCTGTCCCCGTCAGGTAGAGTTTTAATGAATACAACTTTCTCTTAGTGACTATGAAGAAATGTCGTGTAGCAAATGCAGCTTTAGTTCAGATGTATTTATCAAAGATCAGAGATCATTATGATGAAGCTCCTGCTGCTTCTTCCTCCCATTCTATTAAAATGAGACACAAGGTTTAGTGACAACAAACCACTCAGTATTACCACAATCCAACTGAGCGTCTGACCAAACGTAAAGATCTATAACTCTGCTCCCGAAGACCAAAATCTTGACTAGAAAATCAATGTAATCAATGCAGCGTTTGATACAGCGTGAACTTTACCCTGTGTGCCGGGGGAACTCCCCCTCTTGGTTCCATCTTCAGCTCAGTATCTTCAGTGCCTGATACGTGACGTTGAGACTTGACCATTTAGTGTCCTTTGTAGCGTCACCCTGACATTGTCTTTAGACTCTTAGAGCAATAATATTTTTGGGCGTTCGCTGAGAACACATCTCCAAATTCCTTGGTTCTTGCAAATATGCTTTATTGTACATTTTTCAAGGAGCGAAAAACCATGAGTGAATATTTAAGTGGATATTTGCAGGAATGTGTTGGTGGATATTTAGTTGGACTTCTGAATTTGTTCCTTCAGGATCCAGCCATGCCATCACAGGAGCCCCCATCAGATGCCAAGGACGGAGAGGTGGACCTTCCACCAGATGACACGGAGGAAACGGATGGGAGTAAGACACCTTTATCTACTTTTTCCAATAAGAGAATAAAGTTTTATTATTGGATCCAGTATCTACAACATATAATGTACGATCTCAATATGAGCATGAAAGTTAATTCTCTAGAAGTGTGATGTCTGTGCAGCGGTTTGAGATACAAGACAAAACAGAATTAACTGAATCAGTTAACTGGAGCATTTGAGAACCCTGATCAAAATTAAGCAGCAGAACATTTTTTATGCGTAATAATACTATGGCTGGTCAGTTACTTCAAAATGAAACATGTCTCATGCTTCTATCTGAATGGATATAGAGGAAACGTTGTTTGGGTTTGAGTTACACTGCATGGTGTGCATTTGGAGGACGCCTATCTGTATACTTCATTTTGAGAATGTGTACGTAGCATTTAGTTTATACTGTGCAGAGTATGTACCACTGAACAATATGTACTTATTCCACGTTGGTTAGTATGTTGCCACTAGAAATGTGGCTTTTGTGTGTACGAGTAAGGAACACTGATGGACAGGACACTGTGGGAATGAGGAGGCTGGAAAAATGGCATAGTGTGAGTTGAGTAACCATAAGGCTTAAAATAAGGCAATAGACCAAACAAGAAGCGGGGGGGGGGACTGCTAATGTGATGACCTCTAGTGATGAAGTCTGTGTGTGACGCCCAAACTTTGGGACTTGTGTGAGCAGAAGGGACGTTTGCAAATGAAGCCTCACTTTAAAACTTGTTATTGTTGTTGTCTTGTTATTTTTCTGGTTGTCATGTGACGAGTGATTAATGAGTTCTCACTTAGTTGGTAGTTCGTAGTTAATTAATTAAGCTTATTTTAACTAATACTTCATCTGAATACTACTACTACGAATTCCTGATAATGTTGCTGTTCAGCAGGGAACTTGTGACGTGAGGATCTGTTTGCTACACAATCAGCTGTTAGTCTAACGAGCTCTAAACGAGGCTTCATGAAGAGAACCCTTTGGTGACTGTATTGACAGATGCAACCTGTAGCTTACAAGAGAGCAAACACACGGGAGCTGTTTCATCATTGTGTTTGCAAACTCGCCAGGATTGAATTACCCCTTGACGGATGAACAAAGTAATTGAGTGGAATAGGAATTAGACCGATGCTGCAGATCTTTCTAAAATCTCCTCTGTCATGTCTTTGTCAACCTGCTCTTCGCATCTCAAGCAGTGTAGCAGTGAAACTCATGATGTAAATCCCAGTATAAGTGACTAATAGAAGATGTGTTTTTCACCCTGGTAGCTTCACCTCTCTTTCACTATCATCACTTATACAAGTGCAGTATCTGTTATCTAAACACATTACTGCTCTCTGATGAGATCCCATTGAACAAAGTTTGAAATCCTATTAAGAGGAGACTGTGGACTGATGTGGGGTCTGCTTGGGGGCCCCTCTTGTGGGACCACCAGCGGATTGACCTAGTTAGGTTTTTTCTGTGAACAGCCAGATTCTATTCAGGGGACTCTACCTCCCTCTACTGGACAAAAGTACCAACACGTTAAGTGCAGATTGACTTTTACCTGTAAACAATAAATAATTCAGTGATTGTCTGTGTCTTTTTTTTTTTACAGTATCATTTTTACCACATAACTGTACAGTGGATAAAGCAGAAGATGCAGATACAGAGGTGAGAAGGGCTCCTAATAGCTACAGAATCAGTTTTTGTGTCTTATGCTAAATTCAAATTTTCATATTTGTGGTGTTTAAATAGACCTTGGATATTTATTTTAGTCAAATCCTTTTGGAAAGCATTGTTGATTGAATGTTCTTCTACTTTCTGAAGGATATCAAAGCTGTAGTGGACGGCATCGATGGCATTAAGCTGTCCCAGGGTGTGGCTCTCGGGCTGGGTGACTTCGAGCTGATCCGAGTGATCGGGCGTGGAAGCTACGCCAAGGTCCTGCTGGTTCGGCTGAAGAAGAACGAGCAGGTTTACGCCATGAAGGTGGTGAAGAAGGAGCTGGTGCACGATGATGAGGTGAGACACCGGAGAGCTCAGGAATGTAAAACAGGAAGATGCATAAATTTAGCTTTTCCTGTGCTCAAGGTGTCGACAGTTATCGACTTGATACCAACAATAATAACATTTAAGGCACATGGTCGCTGGGTGAGATTAATATGAACAGAAACTAGTAGAATAGTAAAAAACACGTGACTCAATTTCCAGTGTGTGAGTTTTTTATTTACATTTTCACAAATTCAATGCAGTTTGTCAGTTCATTAACTTTATTAAGTTGATTATTAATAAGCTAATGAGCATCTGAATGATAAGACCCGTGCATGTGTTTGCTTTATTTAAACTCCAACACTATTACTCTCTATTCTCCAGTGCACTGTGCAGAATCTACTGTCCATGAATGGCAGCTTCTGTGGTTTGATTTCCAGTGTCCTTGGACAAGACACTGAACCCTGAAACCCAAACACCTTAAATGTTGCAGGTGTCGAACAAACCCCTCCTCACAGGGTTAAAGAAGTTTATGAAGCCCAAGTTCAGGATCCTGGCTGTTATGTAAACACATATGTAGGTGATGTCAGGCTGGACCGCTGTCCTATTTCCCAGCTTCAGGATGCGTCATCGCTCCAGAAAAGCAACCATTTAATCACATTCAGTTCCTGCAGTGACTCGACTTTTCAGGTCTGTTAGCCGCCTCCAGTTTGTGCCGCCGACGTCAAAATGAGAAGAGCTCACAGACACAAAGACACAAAAAGACACAGCAAGTGTTGGTCTGTAAGATCTCTGCATCATCCAGGATGGGGGAAAGGAAAATCAACCTATCAGTGGGTCAGATGTGTTTTAATGGACGAGGGGGTGAATTTGACTTTTGTGCAGTTTTAGTACGTGCTGGTTTTCGACTCCCCCCATCTGTGTAATTGCTTTGACTTGCATTCAAAGTGTGAAGCAGTCCTTGATTATCTGACCACACTGAAAAGCCACTTGACTCTTGGTTGACTTGAGGTGGAGATTGTGACCCGCTGGACCACGGAACAGTTGAAGGAGTAATCTGTGAATAAAGGAGGGATGAAAAGATAATGTTCAGGTCAAACGCTGGGACGGGGGGGGCGGAGACGGCACCGCGGACGTTTGGAGACTGAGAAGCAAGAATGAGTAAAAGGAAGTGAGGCTTGAGTCAGAGACTAGTGGGAGCTAATGAATGGGGCGGGAGTGGGGGGGGGGGGGGGGTGAGTTCAGGAGGAAGCAGCAACAAATAAGCAGTTGACTCACAGCGGAAGGTGAAATGTGGGTTTTCATTTTTCTGCAGTGATGAGCGGCCAGATGGACACGATGACAGAAAGTGTCTTAGAGCAGGAAGCAGAGAGACACAAACGTTGTTCACATCAATTATTTATTCCTAATCTGAATCCAGCTGGTAGAAAATAGTGAATACATTTAATTCAGAACTGTGCAAAGAAAGAAAAATGTGATTCTATCCAGATTTAATTGAATTGAATCAGTTCTATTTTCTTGTTTACCCATGGAACCTGTTAATTTCTGTGCTCTGTGGATTATCCAGAGTTACCAAAACTTAATTTACCTTTACTGCACCGGAGCAAAAAAAAGAAATCTTAGAGATGAATATGTTGAAATGTGGGAAAATAAAACCAAAACTGCAAAATAGACACCACAAGAGATCAGTGAGTGATTAAATATGTAGAGATTAAATCAGTGTTGAGGCATTTTAAACATGAATCTGTAGCAGAGCTGGAATTAGCCTGTTTTACTTTTTATTGTGTTTGTATTATAAAACCCACTAGGTGACACTGTTGCTCAAGATATAACTCAAACACGTGGATCCGGTGGAGGATCACAGTCCAGATCTGCACAACACAAACCACAGACGTTGTTCCTTCACTTTCCTCTTCCACTTTTCTACACTTCTTGTTTAAATCCACAGAAATACATTTGACTCGGTAACGATTTGATTTTGCTCCGATAACTTTATTATTTAGTCATGACTCTTTAATAATTCATCTCCTTAGTCGTGTAATGCCTGAGATCAAAAGAAGCTTGTGTGCGTTTTCCACAGACTGTCTACAAGCTGCTGAATGACCAACAGAACATGTGTTGTGAGGGAATATTCTGCATAATTAGAAATTCCTCGCGTTCTAATGAGGAGTGCTGCACGGGGAGATCAGAATTTAGCCTCAGTCTGTTGCAGCTTACTTAAAACATTAACTATCATCAACTTAATGACACTTTAAATGAGCAGAAAACATCCTCTCCTCAGGCTCAACACTCAGACTGAACTCTAAGTGATATACACACACACACACACACACACACACAGTTCTATATCATAATACCTTTTACTTTTGATATTTCAAATACATTTTCCTGATGATATCGGCTGGTTTGTACACTTTGACCACCCAGTGTGCTGTAAAGAAAAGCTCCGAGCTTTTGTTGAGCGTCAATAACTAACTGGTGCATGCTTTTCGACGTGGGCTTGGTGTTCATTATCTTTTGGCACACTGTCCAAGGTTCAACCTCTCCACTGGGACAGGAACAAAACAGTCGGAGTATAATCCTTACCTCGGTGAGAGGATTGTATTGAAGACTGACTGCATTTATGATCTGTGGCACAGTGTTCATCCATCCGTCTGAGAAAGTCTATTGATCAGACAAATAGATTTATTAATACATTCTCTTTTCTTGATGCCATCTCTGTCTCCGTCTGTCTCCCCTCGCCTCTCCAGGATATCGACTGGGTGCAGACAGAGAAGCATGTGTTTGAGCAGGCGTCCACCAATCCTTTCTTAGTAGGCCTCCACTCCTGTTTCCAGACAGAAAGTCGGTAAGGATCAAACTACAGTATGAGCCCTCATGATGGTCTGCTCTTTATAGAATGATGGTATCATTTATAATCATCAGTACAACAATGGTAATTGATGGTGGCTACTAACGACGATTGTTGGTGTAGTGATGTACACTGAAGCTTTTATTAATTAGCTCCATCAGGGCCCATGTCCAAATACCAAAAAGTGGATTGGAGTCTCATGATTGTCTGAATGCATTCTGTTGTTTGACGCTGTAGTTCCTGTACTCTGTGACTGTTGTCCTGATGGGTTTTGATCTTTTATTTATTCAGATGATTTTTTATCTCATGCTCTTTGGTGTCGTTTACACAAACGTCTGTAAACTGTACGTCAGCTAAATGCTCCAGAATGACTCTTCTGTGTGTAGTCGGTGTGTTTTTCTATACCACTGAGGCCCTTTTCCCCTCATGCTCTTGTTTCCAGATTATTTCTGGTGATTGAGTATGTGAACGGCGGAGACTTGATGTTTCATATGCAACGCCAAAGGAAGCTCCCTGAAGAACATGCAAGGTAAATATTCACATTTTACCCCATCACAAAGTCTCAGTTCAGAGTATGAAGAAGCGAAACTTGTGTCAGGATCTTTATTCACATCAGAGATGCTGCATGTGCAGTTTTTTTTCTTTCGGTCTTCCTCAAACACTCAAACTGTATTCGGATCATGTTGAGATACGGCAGCAAGGCCCCCAGGAATACACTAACATGATCAGTGGGTGAATTTATGATTGGATTTTAGTTAAGTGGACTTTGCACAGTCAGCTAGCTACACAGAATAAAAAACAACTATGCAATTGGAAGTGAACTGGACCTTTTCCAGATGGGATTATTTTTATTTCACATGAGGGTATCGTGTCAAGTACACGGTGTATCAACTGTAGTTGTTGTCCTTCTTTTACGACAAAATCAGTCTCATAAACACTTGTCTTGTGTTTTCTGTTGGAGTGCAGCATGAATGTGAGTGTATTTTTGTTTTTTATTTTTTCTAAGTTCCTCTTTATATGCACATTATTTGCACTCAGTGTAAAATGCTCCTCAAGAGCGCACTTTCTCCAAGCACTCCATACAAATGTATTCTTAATGGGATGCTTTAGCAGCTCTTCATGGACGTGGCAATGTTTCCAAAATCCAACTTAACACTTTCTTCTCCACCTCTGAGAAATATAATGAACCCCCCATAATTCATTGTGCTTGTCTACTTGCGGGGCACTTCAACGGCGGCTCAGATAAATGCTGGATCAAAGGCTGAGTAATTTAGAGAGGCACCGTAAGGCCCCTATCGACCCCTGTAATCTGCATTCTGAAGACAGTGGCTGTACATATGCAAAGCAGCCTGTTAATCACTCATGATGAATGTACATATTCATGAGTAGCGCTCTTAGAAAGAGCCCTGCCGCATTCCCCCGTGTTGTGGGGGAGGCGGGCCAGTGGGCGAAGGATGGTGCTGCTGATAGGACGCAGCTTCTATCAGTCTCATGCCAGCTATGAAACAACGGTGTACAATGGAGGCTGTCACAGTAAAAAAAAAACGTGGGGGAGCAATGTGGGATTTGTGATTCCTCTGTCAGACATCTCTCAGTTTGACAGTCGTGGATTTAAAGCGACAGAATGCACGCTACCTACACATAGAGGAAACGTACTACTGACTCACCAGAGATGCAAACAACGACATCAAATCTGGATCAAAATCGGGTTTAAAAGGTTGAATAGAATAAACAACATAAATGTGACTGGAAGTGTGGGAAGCATTACAAAAATATCATTTAGTCCAGCCTACTATATACTTCCTTTCCAGCGTTTATAACTATGTGAGCAGTGTCTATAGATTTAGATATTTTCTTGTGTACGAGTAGAAAACCTCGGCCTGAGACTCATTTCTCTTTCCTCCCTCTCAGATTTTATGCTGCTGAAATCTGTATCGCTCTGAACTTCCTTCACGAAAAAGGCATCATCTACCGCGACCTGAAGCTGGACAACGTCCTCTTGGACAACGACGGGCACATCAAACTCACAGACTATGGCATGTGCAAGGTAAGAGAGGCATCGATTTCTGTCAGTACACCGTGTGGACAGCTGGTGTAGGATTATCAATAATGCAGTAGATCAGTATTGATTGGAACCATTAAAGGGGCCTCTGTCTTTTTTTTCTGCCACTGTTTATGTTCCTACAGATATCAAATCTTCCACACTGACTCTTTTATCTATGCAGCCACTGTTGGATTTACTTTGGCACTTTCTATTTCTTCTTCTTCCTATCAGGAGGGGATCAGACCGGGTGATACCACCAGTACTTTCTGTGGAACACCCAACTACATTGCACCTGAGATCCTCAGAGGAGAAGACTACGGTGAGTAAAGGAGTCGTACTGGGCCACATCAGCGACTGAAGCACAGAGACAGTTTTTCACTACAGCCCAATCAGCCTCGGTTTGTAATATAGTTAAACTAATAAGTAATTGTCTTGTACCTTCCCAGGCTTCAGTGTTGACTGGTGGGCTCTGGGTGTGCTAATGTTTGAGATGATGGCTGGGAGGTCCCCGTTTGACATCATCACTGACAATCCTGACATGAACACAGAGGAGTACCTCTTTCAAGGTGAGACATGGGAATTTAACCATATTCAAGCTCCTGTGCAAACTGCAAGACGTGTACGTATGACACCACTGACCAGGGAGAACTGTATTTTTATTACTATATTATTATTCATTTCTCTGAAACTCTTTGTGAGAAGGTTTTAACATTTGCACTTTTCGATCACCAACAGTTTTATTTTAAAAAGTGAGAAACAAACTTTTCAAACAGCGTTTATAAATTCTCAAGTTATGGTTGGTTCTGAAACAATTGTCTTTTTAAAATCTTCTTGGCATCTGCCCAGTGGAGATGTACAATTTTAATTAATGAGTGACCTCTCCAGAAAAGGTCTAGTGGACTACCAGTATATTTTTTAGACATTGAATTCATCCGGGGATTAAGAAAACCCTTTTTACATTGCTTGGAAATCATGCCATTAGTTTGGTCAAGGAAAATGTTGCCCTGATGGTGCTGGAGGAAATATTAGGGGGTTGCCAAATGATTCATAATCATCCTGTGTGGAATATAAATGTCCATACCAAATCTCAAACCTCTTTTTGAACCACTGCTGGCTGGACAAGGTCATTCTGCTACCAGTGCAAACAAGACTCCACGGCCTCAGAGTTACTTACTGATGATTAGCACATTCAAAATGCAACATGTTCTCAGTCCTAGTTTAACTTTTTAACATGCTCAAATTTGCTTATTATCGCTAAAGACGAAGCGCAGCTAATGGGAACGTCGATTTCCGAAGTTACAGCTCATCCTCTGGGGAACACGAATATCTGTACAAAATGTAATTTCAATATTTGACGAGACATATTTTACATGTTGCATTTTCAGTGGCAGTTCTCAGGATAGTTAATAACAAAATAAATATTTTACAAAAGGGAATTTCCATTTTAAAAATGCTTTTGATTGAGAAGTCTTATGATTTTATCCTCCTTCCATAGTGTCCTCTGTCTGTCCCACTTTCTTCAAATACCCAGCTTCTAACTACATTCTCTATGGTTTACAGATTCAGAGTATAGGCGAATCGTGGGTAATCCAACATGAATATTAAGAGCCCGTGGCGGGGTGCTTGGCTCCATTTAAACAAAAACATGGTAATTTAACCCTTTGTGATGCATAACTGATATTCTGAGAGCGGCAAAAACATATTCAGTGCAATGCAATAACAATCAGCTCTGGGCTGTAAAAGATTTAGGTCTGTGTAAATTCTAGCTTGGATGGTTCTGGTACGCTTCATTAAAATGGAGGAATCTCAGAAACAGGGCAGATTTTATATCTCTCAAATGTTAATTGGTTTTACTTTGATGTAGTCCCTGAATTCACCCCTTATTGTTTTAGTTTGAGACATCTCTTGGCATTTCCGTCTACTTAGTATTAAATGCACATTAAGTGATGTACAGTAGTTAGAAAGCGTTGAAAAGCCAAGAGAAATAACAGCTGGAAAACACATATTAATACTGTTTCTTTTGTTATTTCCAGTTTCCTGTTCTACTTTTTTTCCACTTTGGAAATTTTGTAATGTAAGTGTTTCAAATTCAGCTGGTCCTTTATGTTAAAAAAAAAAAAAGCTCTTCTTTAGTCTATTGTTAGGTGAGGTTGAAAATGTGCAGTGGCCAGGATGAAAACTAGCTGGTTTTATTAATGCCAAAAAGGATTACAACATCTTAACAGTGAGTAGCTTCTCATTTTTTAAACAACCATGTCTGATAATGCATCCTGTGGTCAAGGAAAATATGTTAATCTGTTTCAGAAGAGTCAAATTATTGGTATGAATCAAAGAAAACATCTGAGGAGATTGATGAAACTACTAAAACTGGCTTAAGAACTGTCCAATAGAAGAAGGTCATGTGGTCTGATGAGTCCAGATTTACCCTGTTCCAGAGTGATGGAGCATCAGGGTAAGAAGAGAGGAGGTGAAGTGATGCACCCATCATGTCTAGTGTCTACTGTACAAGCCTGTGGGGGCAGTGCTATGATCTGGGGCTGCTGCAGTTGGTCAGGTCGAGGTTATTCCATCAATGGATTTTTTCTTCCCTAATGTCACGGGCATATTCCAAGATGATAATACCAGCATGACACATAATTTACACACATGAATTGGCCACCACAGAGTCCAGACCTTAACCCTATTGAGAATGTTTGAGATGTGTTGGAGAAGACTTGCAGCGTCCAACTCTCCAATTATAAGAAAAATTAAAGAAACTCTGGACCGGATTAAATACCAAAGCTTGTTGAAATGATGCCACAGTGGATGTGTGCCGTAATCAAAGATAAAGGTGGTCCAACGAAATATTAGTGTGTTGACTTTTTTCTTTTTTTTTTTTTGGGACGGGTAGTATATAACTTTTGCTGAGATACATGCTCCTTCTGGAAAATCTTGCAGAGATATTTGTAGCAAACATGACCTGTGTGGAACAGCTCTCCATTAGCTAACAGCTAATAGCTGAATCCTGATTTCTATTTTATTCTACTGTTTTGAAGAATATCATGGTCATAATAAAGATTTTAATGGTATCAGAAGATGGTTGTAGATATCTAAATTTACTTTCTACTACTGAGTTGTTGTGTGTCATTATAACTTACTGGAGCCCTGACTGAACGCTTTAATGGCTTCTTAATGTAAAACTAATTTGCAGCTATATCACCAGGAAACACATTACTGTAGCAAGTCGTATGATATTTTTGTTGGTAGAAAATAGTCCTAATGAAAACTGTAGACATTCCAAGCTGTTGACATTAAGACATGTATTATCTTGGCACAACAGGGCGTGTCAACATTCAGTCTACTGTTTCCTAGCATCAATGTGCATCAACATGCGTCGCTCAAGAGAAACAGCAGTTTTATTACATTCAGGTCTTTTCTATTTGCTTCATGCACTTGATCTCAATCTTTTGTCTGTGCACAGTGCACCGTGTGTGCTACCAAATCATGTCAAAATTATAATTTAGTCATAAATGCATGTAAACTTGTCTATGATCTATGCAAAAAAAAGGTGTTAGAAAAAAAGATGGATAAATACTTCCACCTCACATGGCATGAACAGGTACTTGAATAAGGGAGTAAGGGAGACCTTAAGATCAGTTTTCTTTTATACTTGACTATAATTCTGTTCTGTTTTCCATTTGAAGCTGCCTCCCTGCAGGAGTGTGGATGACTGTTCATTTTCAAGCCCTACACTAATTCAAAACACTCTCCTCTGTGCAGTCCTGCAAAGACATTTACATGTATTATTGGAGAATCATAATTTCAATCACATATGTAAATGTAGAAGAATGTTTCTACGCTGGTATCATGTTTTACAATGGGCTGGCGTGTGTTGGCCTCAAGACATTCGTGCAGTAGCTTCAACATGAAAAGGTCAACTTGTAAACCTAATGGCAGAACCGGTTAAAGTAACAGATATAAGGAACCTTTAGAAATACAAAACTAAAGTCAACGTTTTTATTGATTTGGACCAAAGAAGAAACAAACTGTGGGTGTGATCGCACCCTTACTGTAGGAACCTGTACCATGTCTGTCCTATATCCATTTGTGTTTCCTCAGGCCATATGGTATCGTTACATAGCACAACCCCGTACAACGTCCTCCCTTCCTCTCACAACCACCCACACAGTCCTCTATAACAGAAATTCCTCCGTACTATAGTAGCTTTGTGTGACGCATTATGTCTCTGCTGTGACTGTCAGGAGCATAGCATGGCACCACGACTAGCATCTGCCACCAGTACCATCCTTCTGGCGTCTTACCGGTAGAGCAGCAGGTTCCTGGATGAACTCCTGCCAGCGGAAACCAACCCTTTCACTATATGAGCCACCCATCCATATGCCACCTAGCTAGACCCTGTGCCAGACCCTGCTTTGGGTATCGGCAGTCCACATGCTAAGCTCAGAGCTTTAGACAGACAGAGACTGGCCCACATTTGATTCACTGGGGGAACCAACCACAAGTTGCTGTTTACTTGAAGAGATGCACATGGCTATACAGATTTTAAACAAATGCTCTGGAATTTCCCTTCGTGGACTGAGAAAAGATGCGACTTTTTTAAAGCTACCTAAGAGTTATGGGGTTATTCTTGACTTTGCCCGTTGTGGGTCCTTATCCTGTTGGAGGATCCATGATCTGCAACTGAGACAGAGCTGTCTGATGCCAGATATTATGTGTTGCTCCAGAACCTCTTGATTGTGTTGAGATTTCATTGTTCTCTGCACAAATTCACTGCAGCCAGAGTTGGAAACAGCAGCACCAAACCATAACTGAGCCTCCTCCATGTTTCTCCATAGGCACAGTGTTCTTGTCTTTGAAGCTTCATTTTTTTTCCACCTGTGAACATAGAGCTGATGTGACTTGCCAAAAAGCTCCAATGTTGTCTCACCTGTCCAAACGACGTTCTGCAGAAGCTTTGTGGTTTGTCATAATGTATTTTAGCAAAGTCCAGTCTGTTTTTCTTTCTACAGTGCAGTTCTCTGTGGACCCCGCTGTTGTTGAAAACATGACCAGTAGTCCCATTGGGGCAGAGGCACCTTGACGTCAGACTATTTGGAAGTTGTCCAGATTGTAAGAGTTTGTAACATTCACACTATGCTTCTATTCAGTCCATTTTCCCCTTGCAGACATGTCCAGAGACGTTGGATACTGACCTATAGGCCCTAAAAATCCTAATAATACTTAAAAAAACACCAAAGTGTTTAGAGATGTTCTTCATAACTTTACTTTTAACATGCTTGTCTGTGATTGTCCTTCTGATCTCCTCAGACATCTTTCTCATTTGCTTTCTTCGGTGCATGTTCAGTGTGGTGCAAACAGTAGAGCGACTCCTGTTTTCCATTTAAATAAGCCGAATTACTCAAATGACAGGAAACACTTCAATATAAATATTAGTATAATCATATTATTATGAAACTATTGTTATACAAGACACATAATACCATAGGATGGTACGTGGCTCGGGTTAATGGATGACTGCTCTAACAACTGTCTTCAGTGATGGCTTAAAATCTTTTCATCATTTTTACCATCATGACATATTAAAAAACAAAGTCTGATGTTTATTTTTTTGTTTCTTTCTTTAATTACTTTTGAATGTTTTAAATTATTTCAAATAAAATTAAGGGTTCTTCTACTTTTAGTTGAAGGATACCAACAAAATGTGTCAAGCCTGTTCACATCTCTTTGGATGCTTCTGGGCACAGCAGCCACTTATTTTAAAATATTAGATTTATAAAGCGTAGTATGTGCGTATGAGAGCAAACGCTGGTTACCTTGAGCTGTGATTTGAGGAAAAAAAACTCTCACTACTCTGTGAAGCAGTATTACATCCTTGGATTTAAGTTTTGAGGGAAAAACTATTTTCGGAGTGTTTTTGTTCTCGTTAGTATGACATTATTGAGCTGTGAGAATCCCAAGGCTGCGTGTAGACCATGAAAAGTGAGAGAAAGAACAGAATACTGTCCTCTGTATCTCCTCCCTTCCTTTGACTCCCACGCAGCAGACATGGTCACCCACAGGCAGGTTGGACTGTGAATCATCCTCCTCCCTACTCACGATTGTCCCTTTCTCTCCCTTTCTCTCTTTTTTTGTTGCTGTCCACCTTCTCTTTTTGCCAACAGTTATTCTTGAGAAGCCCATTCGCATCCCAAGGTCTCTGTCGGTGAAAGCTGCGAGCGTGCTCAAGGGCTTTCTAAACAAGGTGAGAGCAGTCCACGCCCAATCAGCCCCATCTCTCTATCTCTCTGTGTGTGTTCTGTCTACAATGCTGCTCAGTCAAATCTCCATGTGTGGGTTCATGGCCAAGAACTTGTGCTGTGTTACAGACAGACAGAGCAAAGGTCTCTTAATTTAGCTAATGTGGAGCGTCTATATCTGTTGGGTCTTCTGTTACAGTTAAGTAAATCTTTAATTCTGCAGTAAGATGTTAGAACATAAATGTGTAAATGCAGGTTCATAGAACAAAAACTATTTAAGTCTATCTCTGATGCATGAGGATCCTTCTCTTCATGCAGACAGCATCCTAACTTACAACATGACCTTTGCCTCTGTAAGTTGTCAGTAGTCATGGTCATGAAAAGGCCACAATTCAAACTAAGCAGTTGGAGGGAGCCAGTGTTCACATGTACATGCAGGGTGAAACCTGTAGGGAAAACTACTATCACACTCCTAACCAGCTCTTTTGGTCCCAACAGGATCCTAAGGAGCGGCTCGGGTGCCAGGTCCAGACGGGGTTCACAGATATCAAGTCACACACATTTTTCCGCAGTATAGACTGGGACCAGGTAAGAGCTGAGTGAGCAGGTGGAAAAAGATGATGTCATGATTCATGGAGTCATTGTTTATGTGTCCATATGAGTGCACAAAATCACCGTACAAAATAAACATGTTCCATAACGGAAAAGAGCAACGAGGAAAGAAAAATGAGTCGTGTACCTTTGACCTTCTCAAAACATAAAGGACACAAATAGATGGTTTTGATGCTAAAGTAAAAACACAATCAGTAACTGTCCAGCAGAATTCTCACTAAATAGGTTTTGTAATTTATTTTGTTATCACAAAAACAACATGAAAAATAAATCAAAAGCAGCCTTCGAGATCAAAAACGGACAGAATTATCCATCTGTTCCATGAGTTCATTTTGTAGTTATGTATTCAGCCAGGTTTGAGCTAAACGGCTGCTCAGAACACACAGTAGCTGATCCACTGGTGGGATCGTGGTGTGATTCCTGCTGAGCGGCTGATGGCTGATCTAAGGTTCAACTCTACAAACTGTCAGTTTAATCCAAACTCATGTCACAACAACAAACACAGAACAAACACAGCACACCCACATTTTTAGACCAATCAGCTTCGAGAACACGGCACAGCTGTCATTCTACATTCTGATCTGCCTTTGTCAGACGTGTTAGTTTGTGTCTACTGTAAATACATATCAAGACTCCAGGGAGCATTCCCTCCTCTTTAGTCTGATCAGGCACGAGTCAGGTGGAGCCTTTGGTGTGTGCATCTGTGCTAAATGTTGAAAAATGAATGATATAGTGTAGCTACAGACAGTGTGTGGAGACTACTGCTGTATGTAGAGAAGTGCTCCCCCCCTCGTGCGAATAAAAGTGAATTTCTAACATTCACACTAACTAAAACATTAGTGTGTGTGTGTTGTGGTTTGCTGATCGTTGGCGTAGATCTGACGCACAAAATTATTTGATCAAACGATAGAAGACATAGAACATTAAGGACCTTTCCACTGCCAAATGATAAGATGGAAAAAAGTCTAAATATATTGAGTTTTCACGAGTGGTGCTGAGCGAACTAACTGCAAATAATAACCGACAACGTGCACAACACTGTGACCCAGTAAAGATGGTAATAGACCTCAGAAATCAGCATTGTGATTGTGCGTCAGTGGGTGCCCTACATGTTCAGGCTACTTTTGTAGTGAGATTTTAAATGCATGACTCATCTAAGAAATTAGGTCCAGTTTAGAATTGTTTCTTCTTAACTCTGGTTCACTTCACAAACTAAATTCAACAGAGGACCAGTGCTGTAGCATGAGTCATGTACAGATCACGCCTGTATCCACAGAAGGAAAACAGCTGTTCGAACGAAGACCCTTAATCAGAATGAGGGTCAGGGACTTTGTGACAGAATCATATCAGTTGTTTCCATGATGTGGAATTCTGTTTCTACCTTATGGTGACATTTTTGTAAATGAAATGTATTTACAGAGTAATTTTAGAGACATCAGCTTTAAATGTTTAAATGTGGAATTTATGTTTGTGCCTTTCACTCACATACAGTATTATATGAGAAGATTCAGCATAATAATGTGAAAATGTTCTTGCAAATAAAGTTCTGACATATTTAGAGAAAGTCTATCTTAAAGATTTTACCAAACAAAGTAACCGAATGCTTATGATTCATCCAACTATGTACTGATATTAAATGTGAAGTAATGACTGTATCAGATCTAGTTTCATTGTATTAGTCAGTTATTACGCGCTAATTAGGGGTGGCTCTGTTCCCCAGTCATAACCATTTTGTTGGAAAATAGAATATATATCATATTTTACAGTTGTTATGTTTTGTATAATCAAAAAAAAAAAAACACCTTTATTTTATTAAATCAGATTAAATATTTTCCAAATTAAAATAGTTTCCAGTGGGCAATTACTAAATAAAAGCACCATTCATGTGCTACTTCATCAGACACTGGTGCAAATGGTCATTTAAGATGAATTAAGGCCATTTCACTCTTCTTAGTGTTTGTTTCCCTCATGGGACAATTAGGAGGGGTGGCAGGTAGTATAGTGGTATAAAAGAGGAGGGAAAAAAACAGTTGTCAGTGTGTTAATGAGGGCTGCCACGGTGTCTGTGAAGTACACACCAAAGCCAAACTGGGAAAAGAAATCAAAGCAGAGAGAAATCCTGAGCCCAGCGACAAAGCTCCCATGTAGCGCAGAGGGAAAACAAGTTGACAAAGCTGTGAGAGGTGGAGAAGCGACGCTCTCTGCCCTCAAACTAGAAACCTGTCTCCAGACCTGACAGGCCTGGCACGCCACTACTGTTGTTACCACATATTAATATTCATAAGACAGTTCCTGAGGGAGTGCTGAGTTTTCTCTCTGAAGAGATGACACATTTGAATATCATTTACCTGCCATCCTCTTTTATCCCCCTCTCCAATTGCACAGTTCTTTCCTGCCAGAGAAGTGTCAGGTTGATATACAGCAGCAGTCAAAAGTTTGGACACACCTTCTCATTCGGTGTTCCGCCTCTGTTTCGGTTATTTCCTAAGTTGAATGTTAAGATTGCAAACATCAAAAATATGAATTAATAAGCAAAATAATAAGAAAAAAGGTGCAAACAAAGATTCGATTCTTCAAAGTAGCCACCTTTTGCTTTGATAACAGCTTTGTTCAGTCTTGGCAGTCTTTCAACGAACTTCACAAGGCAGTCACGTGGATCACTTTTCCAACAGGCTTCAAGGACTTCTCACATATGCTGAGCACTTGCTGCTTCTGTTTCATTTTGCGGTCTAAATCATACCAGACCATTTTGTTGGTTGTGTGACTGTGGGAGCAATCATCTGCTCTCCATCACCTTCCTTCTTGATCAAACTGCCTTTACTTAACTTGGAGATGCTTTGCGTCATCATCCTGTTGAAAAGTTTGTCATAAATTCGAAATAGTCAGTAGTGTCATCAGCAGAGTACCCTCACAATATCACCCTCACAATATCACACCTCTTCCTCCAAGAACTAAGATTCTTAAAGTTGGTCTCATCAGATAAAGGTACTTCTGTAGTGGTTTCTTTGCTGCCTCCTCTGAACAGTTAATGCCGATATGTGTCTGCTACTTTACCCCGGGAAACATTGACGTGGGCTCTAAAGGTGCCATTAGTTAGTGATTCCTGAGATCGGTAACGCTAATGAACTCTGCAGCAGAGGCTACCTTCCTTCATTTCCTGAGGCCATCGTCATGAGAGCCAGTTTCACTGTTGTGAATTGTTTTACTTTGACTCTTAGAACTGGAAAATGTGCCTCGGTCTTTATACTGAGAGTAGGCGTCACACAACCACATCTGTTTCTCTTGCACTAGTGGTGTTCTTCATTATCAAGAAGAACAAACTGCGTAAATGCAAATGCACTACACTGATGAAATAATCTTTACATTTAAATAAACCATTTCAATGAATCAATCCAGAGTCTGTAAATAGGTAGAAAATCTGTGCTAGTGTTTAAATCATTGCATTTAGCTAATTCTTTACTTCCCCACTGCTGCCTTGATCTGTTTTCCTTCACTGACAGTGCCTGGTCATTAAACAGACATTACCTTACCACTTCCCTAGTAGAAGGTAAGAGAAGTATCTGATTGAGCCCATGTACAAATACAGCAGTTAATTATCTGGAAGTGAGCAAGTGGGTGTGTAGACGACACTCCCCCTCCCTGTAGGTAACTAAGAGAGTGTGGGGAAAGGTACTTTCTGGCGTTGCACCATGCCTCTCACAAAACAATGTAAATAACACATTTGTAATCATGTGGCTGGTGCTGCTTAGACGTGCCTCCTGCACGCTCTACCCTGGCACCACCCCTCTCCAAAACCAAACCGTCTATTTCCCCAAGTGAGAATGCATCTGACACAGTTAATATCCTGTTGTGTGCAACAGAAACTTTAGACAATGTCCGGACCTGATTCTTCAGACATCGTCCAGAGTTTATGAGTGAAAATGACTGAATCTCTTCAGAGTTCATTAAATCTCTGCAGCCATCTAAAAGCATAAGTGTGAGAACTGCTGAGAGAACTCAATCTCAGTCTAGTTACTCTGTTCACCTTCTAAAGTTCAGTTAAAATATAAGAGAAGAAGCAGTGGATCTTCCTGTGGAGGTTTATCGTCAGTGTTTTGTTCTGTACCACGCACTGTGTTTTTCCACTGAGCTGTTCGGCTTGTTAAAACCTGTCCTCCTGCCTGACTGCTCTCGTGTCTTGCACAGTCTGACTTTGTTGTCACAGCTCAAAATGTTCACAGACCTCAGCAGTCACTTGAGGTAACGCAACAAACACACAAACATAAACAGCGAGTCTGTTCACACATCACTGTGCAAAAATGTCCCTTTGTCCACTGAAGCTCGCTCGTTCACTGTCTGACAGCAGATCTGTGCAAGAAGCAGCAAGACGTGATAAAAGAGAAAAACATTAAACCAACAGCGAAGTGAAGGCTCTCGGCTTCCCGGGTGTTAATCTTCTTGTTTTTATGGAGAACTACTTCTCCTCTACTGTGGAGGATGACTGAGAGGAAGGAACCGCTCTGCATGTGAGATTAAATGATAGAGTTTAAGTTTGTGTGTGACACACAGCTTCACATCTGTTCACTGTGCTCAGTGTCCAGTCACATTAATGGCTGCCTCAGATCAGAGTGATTGTCGTGACCGTCTTATCGTGTCCTGCTGACGCTTCTGGAATAGACCAGCTCATGTACACAGACACATCATAACAGGTGCTGTGATCTTGGAGCCCACGAATCGCCTGCATAACCCCGGGGCTCACTCGTCTTTCATGTGCCCCTCTGGTCTCAGGGATGCTTCCCGTATGTGTGAAGATGACCGGCTTGTTCCTGGCCTTCCGTGCGCCTCATCACCATCACATGGTGCTTCATCCTGCCCAACCACACATCAGAGAGACTGGGGGAAGTAGGAGGAGAGAGGAGAGGGATGTGAAAAGATAAAAGAATTGACAATGAGTAAGACAGAGATTAATGAGGAAAGCAGAAAGATGGAGACAGGATGTGAGGGGGTGAACTGACGGAGTGTAGGTAGGCACTGGAAAGCTGAAAAATAATTTGGCAAATAGAGAGAAATTTGGGGGAAGATGGGGAGAGGCAGAGAAAGAGAGTGGTTTGCTGTTGTTTGTAACAGTTTGAAAAGCTTGAAGAGCTTCGAAACACTAATGAAGCAAATTGTGTTTCACAGATTCCCAAACAGTCGTCGTAAGTAAACAAAACACTTTATTTGTCAGTGCCTTTGAATATACAAGCACTAAAACGTGAATGTTTTCTGATCTGCCACCTTTATGGAGAGAAGAAGGAAGAATAAAGGATAGGCACCTGAAGGAAACCTGGTCCAAAGTTCACTCAATCTAACCCTGGGGTGACGATTCACCTTTGAGCACAACCAAACCCAAAGCACAGAGCTAAGTCGACACTGAAGAAGCTTCACTAGAAGTCTATGATCATCCTCGAGTGGACCGGCCAAAGCCCAGACTAACATCTGTGGAGAGACCTAAAGATGGCAATTCACAGATACTTTCCATCTAATCTGACCGAGCTTGAGACGATCTGCCAGGAAGAATGAGGTAAATAGTCCGAATCCAGCTGAGAGAAGCTCCAGAGACTTAACCAGGAAGACTGAACCTGTCATTTCTGCCAAAGGGACTTCTACACTGTCCTGAATTAAGATTCCAAACACTGGAACTACAACACACTGGAAACGGGATTTTTCACTGTGTCATTATGGGTTATTGCTTGTACAAGTCTACAAAAATAGAAATTATATCAATTTCAAAAGAAATGTACATTATTAAGCTGCTTCTAACCAGGATTTTAAAGCCAGTAGATACTTAGAGATTGAGGAAACAACCAAAAACAACATGGAAAGCATTGTGTTGACTGTGTTCTCAGAAATTGTCCTCTCTCAGTGCACATTTTAACAGGATGAGGGACCGATGTGAAACCATGGAAACAAACCAGACAAAAACTCTCCTGGCTGAATCACATGGGCACAATTACTCTGCTGGCTGAACCTTTTCCATTCTGTTGTTTTTCTCTCCCTTTTTCAGTCTTGTCTTCTTTGCCACAGAGAATTGTAGCAACAACATGCCCGTCTCTTACTGTGGCAGATCTCACCATATGGAAAAGAGCCCCAGTGCATTAACTTGCCTGATGTGCCATTTATTATGAACTCTGACTGTTTTATTCTCTCAAATGTCCAAGGATGTAAAGTAAAATCTGCAGATTTAAAAATTCAAAATGTAAAATAAATGGTTGGTGCTCACTGTATCTAATGGTGCTCAGACAAGAGGAGACGGTTTGTGTGAATTTGATGCCACAGGACTTCTAAGTCATGAAGGATCATGACACCCAGTGCAAAACGGTGGCTTTAAGATGTGTTTTTAATTATTTGTGCTGCCTGTTGATTGTTTACTAAACCTCCAGCTCAACCAGTGAGCTCCACTCAAAGATTTGTAATTAGTCACATTAGGCTTCAACTTATGTCTCAACATTCATGGGGCTGTAGTAAGACTCATACTTGAAATACAAGAAGGTGGTTGATGGTATATACTGTATTTTTAGCTATGCTAGTCTGAAAGAGCACTTTTTGGCACTTTTTAAGTTTATATATACTTTGTACTTTTATATAATAAATATAAATCTTTTCTGCAGTAAAACAAAGATTAAACTGAAAATAAGTTGATTAGAGAACAATATGTGGATGAGGCACAGCTCATCTGGATAAATAGACCCTATGAATATCACTGGAGTTGGTGATTTCAGATGTGTAGTCATCCGATTTTGCTTTTGGGACATTGTTGAAGTCAAATGCGTTCTCAGGTGGGAAGAGGTGGTGGTGACGTGACATATCAAACATGTCACTCTGACATTACCTGGACTTCAGGATAACCTCTGGGCCGTCTGATTCGGCCACCGACGTTCCCACATGCAGCTCACCAGGCTAAAGTCCAGACCTGTTCAGGGTTCCAGTTCATGTCTGAAAGCAGCTATTCAGATGAAAAGAGGAAGAGATAGAAGTTTTTCAGGGCTTGATGTAAGAGCAGTTCTTGTGAGCTTTAGTTTGACAAAGCAGAGCTGCACGTCCTGTCTTCTACTCGAATAGAACGTATCCTTGTGACAGGGTTTGTGCAGCTTTTCAGACAGAAAACCTCGGTCCTTGTACAGTAACTTTACAAAGCACACAATGTGCTTGTAAACCTTTTCCCTGCATTGCCTCTCCTCACAATTATTAAATAAAAACAGTTGTTGTGCATAATACATTTTTATGTGTTTGTTTTTCTTCAGCTGGAGAAGAAAGAGGTCACGCCGCCCTTCAAACCTCAGATCTCTGATGACTACGGCCTCGAAAACTTTGACACACAGTTTACTAACGAACCAGTGCAGCTAACGCCAGATGATGAGTAAGTAATCATCTTCATCTTCATCTTCATCAAGTCAAGTCAACATTATGTGAATAATTCAAACAGTCTTCCCATGTTTATTAGTCAAAAGAGAAAAACAACACACTTGGATATAAAGATCCATGAAGTTGATCCACAGCAATCATCATAATGCTTTTGAAGATGCTGCTTATTGTATTTTGACTGTAACTATAATTAACTGTAAAAACACTTAAGACAAATGGGTTTCTAGCCTCTGCAAACTTGTGTTAAAGGTGAAGGGAAAAAACCTTTTACCTGGGAAATGTAAAATTAATAAATACATTCAGATGTTAAACATTTAACAGTACAGTTCTTTAAAGTTAATACTTTTAATTATAAGTGTTTCCTTCTAGTGTCATTTCAAATAAACAGCAGTAACACTACAGATACAGGATCTGTAGTTTTAACATATTTATGGGAACTGCATCTTTTTTCTGAGTTTCTGATGTGACTGATGTTCTTCCTGTTCACAACAAATCCATTTTTCGTCTTTTGACAAAATGTTGAATGTGTTGTTTTTTTTAATTCTACTCTGAAATGTGAAGGTAGTTTAGTTATTTTTCTAATGTTTTCAGTAAAGATAAGGTTTTATTTGTATTCATTTATTTAGGGCGTAGACTGCAGTTATGTGGTGCAGGTGTAAAAGGTGTACACCTCAGCTGACGATGGTTGAACAGAGGCTGAAGAACAACTCTTACTCTAACACTGTGTATTTTTCACACAGTGGGTGCTGTTTCATCCTAACAAAACACTTCTGCATCCAATAAAGAAAAACACAGACCCTTACCCCCATGAGTTTCCAACATTGACGTCTTTATCCATCGGGGACATTGTTTTGATTAGTACAAACATGTAGCCTTCAGGATCTGACGGGAGTCCTTGTTTAAGATTTAACTTTGGAGAGAAAAGGCTGAAGAGATCTGGCACCACAACACACACAGTGCAGGCTCCGCTGCTGAAGACTGTCTGCAGCCACAGCATGAAAACACAAGCACAGCCTGTTTTCCACTGTGCCATCACAAAATGGATTCCATAAGGCTTTGACAGACCCTGCCAATAGATATTACCAGGCTTACGTTAGACAACATTTTCATTTAAATCCATGCTGGATTGATTTTTCAGGCTCCAACATTTATATTTTTCCTGCAAAGCTTTTATTGGGCTGATGTTAGCCATTTCTCCACAGCCCTGCTCAGAAGAAGCCGATTAACTGAAAATTCAATACACTGCACTTAAAAAGAATCTTGATCTTTATTAGCATTAACATTTAGGATTAGAAAAAAGGATTTTAAAGACTGTAGACTCCAGTTCATGTTGCTAATTATCCTCCATAATGTCCCATAAATTGGAGATAGGAATGTAAAAGGCCAAATCATTTCACAGAACAGTTAGGATACTTCCTGGATATCTCGTGACTTTGGTTCTTTATAGCTTCATTTGCATGTATGCAAAGCAGAACGTATCTTGATGTACACAAAACAAGTACCAGGACAGCAGAGGAAAGAAATGATGCATTTCAGTTTAGCACACAAAAATAATCTTTCTCCAGCAAAGACAGTGAAAAAAGGTTTAACATGATTCATTTTTCATCCTTTTTGTCAGTAAGAGATCATGGACAGGCCAATGGAGAAAAACACTCCTGTTACTGGATACAGCTTACGGTTCACTATTCAGTCTTGCAGGGTTAATAAAATCCAAGGTAATCATTGTGTCAAGAATTTTTCTGTATTTTGGAACTAATCGTAGTATTTCAGGAAAGTGTGATGAATGCAGTGATAACACTGTTTACCGTCATCGTTTTGACTACAGCCATTGTTGCATTCATTTGATACCATCATATTTATATAACTTTTTGAGTGCACCAGCAGAATGCTTGAAATGAAGTGCGTCATCAACCACATCTAAATTCGAAAGTATGACAGGCAGGGTCCAAAACACCGCTTCCAGATCTGTGTCCAAAAGCTGTGTGTCTTTCACTGTCTTCATCGCAGCACAATGAGTAAATGAAGTCCACACTGTTTTACTGGCACACCTGATTTATAGAGGTGGTGTTTCAGAAAGATACAGAACAGCCTTCTTAGACACTAAAAAGGGGGGGGGGGGGGTTCCAACATTATTAGACAATCAGACGAGCAGCATAATGAAGCCTTAAGATCCAGGCAGCACCTAACACACAACTTAATGCTGCTGTGAGGTTTAACATTCTTGCTCTCTCCATAGGAGAAGAATAGATCACGCTAGTGCAAAGCAATTCTAGTGCTCATGCGTTATTGATACATATGCTTCTTAATCTAATTCACTCTGGTCTCCAACGAAATAGAATTGGGATTGTTTCTCCAAAATAATAAATACCATCTGACATTCAAGCTCTCTGCATGGTATAATCACTGCCAGTTCAGCGGGGTTGTTGACTGCACCTTACTTAGCAGCTGGGTGGAGTGGAGACTGGCAGAAGCACCAACATGGATGTTCTCTGCTTGTGCAGGTTTTGAAAGTGTATAGCAACAACCACACTATTGTGAAATGGCAGGACACGGATTGACAGAAGCTCACGCTGTTAATTGGAGCCTTATTAAATGCCCATCATGCTCTGCACCCATGGCATACGGCATCTTTGGGTAGCTACCATGGCTCTCACTCAGTTTGAAGGTGCTGTTCACTCGACGCTGATGTTCAAACCAGCCTGGGAGTGGGTGAGCCTCGCAGCTCATTAAGGGGTTGCAGCGAGACAGCTTTTGAAGCTTATCCTGGCTCATTTGTGACAGGGTTTGATGATGGGAGTCCCTGACAGACTTTTGAGGAGGCAATTGTGAAAGAGGCTGGGGTTGTACAGTGAGGGGAGGAAGGATATGAGTGGGAGGACGGGGTGGCGAGCACCCTGCCAGTTCAGTAGTGGAGATATCAACCTGGCATCAAACAGCACGGCACATCAAAAGAAGAAGCACGCCTCCTCCCTGCGTCTCACACTTTATCTCCCCATCCCTTTCTTTTCCCTCTGTTACCAAGGAGAGGGGCTGACGTCGCCCACTCCTGCAAAGACGGGGTGATTCACAAACCTCTCCAGTCTCCCCTCTCTCCCACTCGTGATGGGCTTGGCACGAGAAGAAAGAGAAGTGAGAGCCGTAGGGAGAGAGAAGGGTAAAAAGCTCTGTGCTAGAGATTTACATTGCGACATTAAAAGCCAGGATTGCTGGGGGTCTTTGCCAGCATGGTGAGGGAAGGGGGGGCAGAGGCTTTAGTTTTTCTATGCCAGCTCCATATCTCAGAAAATGGCAGCCCCAGCCAGGACCTGAGGAAACACACTTTTGTCTTCTCCAGCCTTGGTGGTTGATTTTAGGGCTTTAAATGTGATGAATATGACGTCAGATCTGCGCTAGTCTCCCCAGGGAACCTGTTGATTATTCTAAAGCCACACTGGATGTATTTTAGTTTTTAGCTAGCTGGTCTACATTTAGTTTTACACCAAAGACAGTTTAGCTTTGTTTTCATCAGTGACATTTCAGTTACATTTAGTTTTTAGATGTCATCTATAGAGAGGTTAGCAGTGTCGTAACATTGGATGGGTTTTTGACTAGTTGAGTCTGATTTACTTTAGGCAGGTAAAAGCATTTTATAACATTAGAGCAGTTTCATTACTAAAATTTTCATCTATATTCCAGAGGTTTGCAAACTGTAAGAGTTGTGGCAGAAGCCTGTCAGTACACATGATCGCGAAGGACTTTACAGCATGCTTCTTTAAAACTCTTAGCACCTAGTTACAGCCACTTGTCAAAATAACTAAGCTGCATCTGAACACACAGACATGAGAAACATATTTTTAGATCCAGCATGACTTACACTGTCTGAGGATATCAGTCTGAAAACCTACATAGGAATACAAAAACTATAATACCTCCAGAACTTCACTGAGACTCATCACGATTTTAAGTTTTCTTCAGAATCCAAATGATTTGTTGCCAGAACAACCAGTGGTACATAACAAATAGTTACTGCTATCCACTAATTCAGTGCAGTTCATTTAAAAAATACAAACATGCAATAGTTTCCATCTGTCGAACTGACGACAAATGTGACAATAAAAGATTTTATAGGAAAAAAAAGTTTAATTGTGCAGATTTATGATTGTATATACGCATCTATTCTTGCTTTTATCAGTTTTAATGTAATTTTAAAGATTAGGTCATCATCTTCAAATGATGAAAAATAGACTGATCTATATCATAATGTTGTCAATAGATAGATGGCGAGATCTCCTTAAAACTGGTTTTAACTTGTCTTAAGTTAAAACCTAACAAAAGCATGTGTCAAAAACATGTCTCTCCCTGTTTTATATTTTGAAATATAAATTCACTCTCACTAAATAAAAGTGCTCAGAAAAAACCTCTCTGCCTTCCTCTTGTTCTGTCCCTCCCACTTCACTCCCTCCTCCTCTGTCCCTTCTTCATTCTCTCCTCGTCATTCTGCATCTGGTAATGCTTTCAAGTCACCCAAGCCGGGAAAAAAAGGCAACATTTACGTTGGTTGAACACAGTTTGTTTTGGTCAACTCCCAAAGCTTCTCCCGTCTCCTTTGTGTGTCCCTCTCTGTGGCGTTTCTTTCTGCCTCTCTGTTCTATCGTTAGCTCCGAAATAGAAAAACACCATTTTCTAAATCTAATTGTTGTATTGGTGGTTGACCTACTCCTACAGCGAGAGTACTTCACATGAGATCAGATGGAGGAAAAATATTTGCTTCCTCGGTATTCTATCCGGCAAACTGAGAGAAAGACAGTGTAACATTTCATTCACTTATCCTGGCGCTCTATGTGGGTGGGATCTGCAACCTGTTTGACACTGCCGGTGGCCCCTAAAGTGAGACCCCCCACCCACCTGGTACAGCAGGGGGAAGTCCAGTGAACGCACCTATTGTTTTAACTTCAAAGTGCTCTGCTTAGTGTCTGTAGGCAGAAAGCCTCTAAGCTTTTCCCAGTGAGAGGCCTCCTTTTTGGGCTTCGGTTCCTTGTCTTACCATCACCACACATACATACACACACACGCAGATGAGTAAACAGCCTGTTGCTGCAGGAGAAGAAGCCAGCAGTGTTGCTAAGGGAGTATATTTATTTTTACCCAGCCACTCTGAGCCCACTAGTTATGGGGTTCCGCTCCATTTACCTGTGATTAAGCCCCTGGTAATGGAAGCAGCATACTCAGGAAACAAAAAAGCAGTTCAAGTTCCTCCACTGATTAGTCTAAACCATGTTCTTTCTGTCTCACTTGACATCATGTACTAAGGGATGCCATTTTCCAGGGTTTTAAGGGTTTATACCAAGAATAAAATTACAAAACTCCAGTTCGTGCGTCAGGTGGTTCCCAGCTGATGCACTGTTGCAGAAACAGCAGGTATGAACAAAAACTTCAGAGTTCAACTGCTCTATAACGAAAGATCTGGAACTATCTTGTTTAGTGTGGAGGTGGAAAACAAAACATGTATCTAGCCTTATAAAAACAGTAAATACCCAAATAGCAAGAGTATTAGCACTTACTGGGTTGTAGTACACCAAAAAAACTCACTTCAGTAGTGAAGAAGCTCAACGGTGCCATAGAAACTCCACCACCAGCTAACGCTTTGGCAGCATCAGTGCGGAGAAGCACAGACACGTCAGTGCAGAGAAATAGGTCAGTTATGCAGTTTATGTTGTAGGCTTTGCCACTACGTGGTGCTGACGTCATAGGTCGGTGTAGATTTGATGAAGCAGACATCAAGCTTAACACAATGCAACTTTACAGGTACGAAAGCAAAATACAATATGTAATTAAGTAATTAAGCAACAAACAGCAGCAGCTGCTGCATTTTTACTGACATATAAAATTGTTTCTCTGAAAAAAGCCACTTTTAATAAAATGTAATTTCTACATTAAGGGTATTATGTACCTTGGTGATAATGTAAAATGTTTTTTATGACTATTCAATTCAGGTTTTCGAGTGACTGATTGGATTTGTTGAAATTAGTTTCATACTTCCTCATTGCCTTTAATTATCATTCCAGTATATTCAACTTTCTTTCTCTGCATCTCAGTTTTGTATCTGTTCCATCCAGTCTTAACTTGGCAGGCCAACCCTTTGATGAGACACTGATGATGATTAGTTGAGGTTAGCCTGAACGCTTCTTGCGTGCAAGAAGATCACAAGTTTATTGACTTGGGCCAATTTAGCTCATATCTTGAAACACAAATAACAGGATACACCTTTCTGGCGACTTTCACATTATTCTCATGATTGATAGCTTCAAATGTTTTTGAGGAAGGAAGCGCTGTTCGACCTCAAGAACAATGCATTTGACACACGTTGTATACTGTATATTTTTAAGGGAAAGATGGAGAAAGTTGTCATAGTATTAAGGGTTGATGTGCACCACCCAAAATGTGTCCACACAGAGGTAGTCACATTTTGTTCCTGTCTTGTATCTCTGTGTGGTAGGCAACTTGCAACAGTGGAAACTTTCAGATCAAAACTGAACCCCCCAAAATTAAACCTGTGAGTGAATCTCAGCAATCAATCGCAGCAATTCTATGAATGAACTGAAAGTTCTGTGTTAAGATCAATTGTTGCTACTGCACCTTTTAGTCCACTTGGTCAAGTTTAGTAACACAGCAGCTCCTGGTACATAATGTTGCCCTATTTATTACTGTGTGTCAGCTGGTGGATCGATTCTTGGAAAGTACAGTGGGTTGAGGTATTAAGATAACCAGCAGGGCTTAGCACTAAATCACTACCTAGTTGCATCATATTGATTAATAAACAGAGTGAGGTGGTAGGGAAATCCGTAAAGCTCAAATCTGTCCTTGCCTTTGTTAGGACACATTTATTAAGGAGTGTGTTGTGCTTTGGGTTTGCGATGAATCAACACCTAATTCTTCCATCTCCTTCTTCTCAGGGACGTCATCAAGAGAATAGACCAGTCAGAGTTTGAGGGATTTGAATACATCAACCCCCTGCTGCTATCCACAGAAGAGTCTGTATGAAGGAGAGACCAGCTTCCTCCTTCGCCCACCTACTGTCTGTCCAAGCTGCCGTCTCAGCCAAAAACCACTCGCAAGCCAACTTTGAAAGGCGAGGAGGGGGAGAGTAAAGGACAACAGGGAGGACGAACTCACTCTCTGGACCTGTCGACAAGGCAAAGCAAGCATGAGAATGGGAGAGTTTGCTTCTCGGATAAGTGTGATTGTTTTGCGGGGGTACCAAGCTTTTCTGTCTTGGTATCCACGAGAAAGACGAAGACACTGAACTACAAGAACATTTCCCGCTGTTACCTTCCCCCTTTTTCTTTTTCTCCTTCAGTTCCAGTCCTTTCTCCCCTCAGAATGTCTTCTCTCCCGTCAGAGCACGACTGGTTTTGTAATGTGAACAGAGAACTGTTTCATTCTGTGCCTGCCATCGTGAACACATTTCGACCCGTCTCACATCCCTGGATGAATATGACAGTTCAGAAATTTTACATGCACTTTTTTTTTTTCTTGTCTTGGGAGGAGTTTAAAGAGGACACGCCTCACACAAAACAAGAATGTACAATGATGAAGGAAAAAAATAAGTTATTGTGTACTATAATGTAGGTAGTGAATCAAAAATTGATGATGCCTTTTTTTATTGATGCAAGTGGCACATTTACATCCTAAATCACAAACTTTTCTTTATGTTATCTGTTATGATTTCCACAAATGGGGGGGAAACGCTAACTGGGAGATTACTTTTTATTTAAGAAGTGCCTCAAAGATCAAATTAATCATATTGTCTCTGATTGCACTTATCTCTTATTGAATATTTCTTCACCCATCATGGCTTCAGTAGGTAAAGGCCATCTGAAGCCATGGCTACACTCTGCCAGGGTTCATCCAAACTATTCAAATTTCTGCGGGAAATCAATATTTTTGGAGCACAGTAGCCTGCCTCAGTCTTTACGACTAGATCTTTTTATTTTTAATGCATCAGCGTAGAACTGATAATAACTGGTCTAAAAGTCACAAGAGCAACAACAAATGTGACTTAAACTGGTGGCAGTAAGAGATGAAATGCTGTCTAACAGACAAGAAGGGGTAAACCGTGATGTGTAGATATTTACAGTGATGAGTGTCCTGCTTACCAAGTTTTCCTGATGCCAAACTAGCATTTTGAAATGTCACAGATGGGTGTTATACAGCAGTTAACATCTATACAGTACTGTTTGAGGAAAAAAAAAAAAAAAAAAACACTATAAAGTTGTATAAAGGCCACGATAGACTTGCTGCCAATCACCGTGTGACAGCTTTAGAAAAACATGATATCAGGACTTCAGTTGAAAAACAAAGCAGTTCACTGGCTGTGGTCTCCACAGTGCGTACAGGCTTGCTGGCCGAGCTCGGACTCTTCCACACCAGCTGCCACTGCGTGACCATCTGCAGCCGGTCGAAAATATCATGTGACCTGTTGGTTGTTCTGCCTTGTGGGAACATGTCTCCATTCCTATTTTGGGCTCATTGTGTGTTTCCATCTCTTTTTTAAGGCTGGCTTTACATGGTGCAACTCGGATGCAACAGCAGCCCTGTGCAACCTAAAATGTGAGATCACTCTTTTAGTCCTAAAGGTCCACACGAAAATAATCTCACTTTGCAGTTGAAAACTATGCTAAAGGAAGGTGTGTTTAGGGTAGTCATCAAGCCTTTGAGTGGATGGGTCTGTGTACTTGTCTGACAGACAGCTGAGCCGGTGCTGGGATAGAACGTAAGCTTATTTGCACAGGTGACTGTAGTGTACATGCAAAGGACAGACGTAATTGTGATGTTAGTAATGGCGCTGACAAATAAGACCCACACTTCTCAGAATCAAGTCATTTTATGCAGCACTATGTTTCATTATGTTTGCACATGAATAGTAATAATTTAATGCTGGTACTTGATATTTTCTTCACTTCAAATTGAAGTAAGCATTCCACATAGTGCTCCAACAATGTAAATCGAGCTGACAGTCCATAACTTTAGTACTTGTGGTGGTTGTTTGTCATCACTTTTAGACATTTTAAACTATTTTTAAAGACTTAACTTAATACTGTATTAAATATTGGTAGATTATTGACAGTGAAACCTCACAAACATGCTTAAAGTATGCTCGAAAACCTGTATCTTAATGTGGAGGTGCTGTAAAAAGGCTACTGTGACCTACCCAATTGGAGAAGGTGATAGTCATGGGTGAGAGGTCATGGATGTCATTGTGTACACAAAAGTGCTTCTGTTGTCACATCGAGGCTTCAACCTAGTATTAGCTGCTGGCACATGTGGCTATGGCTGAGTCACCAGATAGCAAGTTTAGATGTGGTTGGGCGGCCCGTAACTGAGCGGCTCTCACATCTCCAGAACTTGCGTATTGTAGCTTTAAGTAAGCAGCTTCCACAATAGCTGTGGACAACAGTAGTTCTGTTAAAAGATGTATTCCTCAAAGTAAGGTACTGGCAGAAACTACTGTTTTAGTATTGTGTCACCATCAGTATTTTACCCTCTGAGTTTATACCTGGTCCTGATCACAAACTAGGTCGATGTAACTTTGAATATTCTAGATGAGTTTGCAACCTGCAGATGACAGCACAACAGTTGCCCAGTGTAAAGCCAGCCCAACACATGGTGGTCAGCTCTCTAACATTAGTGGTTTGTAGGCTCAGCTTGCCAAGCCGTTAGCTCATTTCTGCACCATGATGATTCATCAAAGTGTTTCCAAATCAGAACTTTTCATTTCCACACATGCTGGTGCAGAGCTTGTACAAAAACAACTAAAACCCATTAGTTTATTTGTACACAGTGAAGTTTTACGCAGTTTCTATTTCAGGCAATTTAAATTTCATATACTGCCACCTTTGTATACAGCAAGCAGCATATTTGTAACCAAATTTAAAAGTCTAGTGCTGTTAAGAGTCTGTGATAAAATCAAAAACACGCACAACACCTCTGTGAATATCAACGACGAGCATGGATTAAAGTCACTGACAAAAAGAACCCCTGCCTCTGATACAAGCTTAGTGTTAATCTCTACGTTTGTGCACTTCCGAGGAAAGAAGAGCTCCCTATGGGCTGGGAATTATTTGATGAAATCGGACCTGTGCTAATTTTGTCACTACATAATAGGATTAATTAGATTCAGGGTCTCAATTAGCTAAAGGCAGAGAAGAAACAGACAGAGGAGACATAAGCATAAACAGTTCCACAGTCAGATTAGTTCACCATAACGAAAACACACACACTGCATTTTATTAGTCATGTTTTGTTGATCTTTTTGTACACCAAGTCAGACACTAGTGGCATTCTTTGCTATTGAGGGACCAATGGTTGAACTGGGAGTCCTTGAAACCACATTTCAGAACAGTGAAGGCCATTTAAAAGCAAAACAACGTGAATCTTTATCTAAAAATGAATGAACTTAGTCCATGATTTTTGTTCTAACATAATGCTGGATGGATATGCTTAATTTTGCTTCACAGCATCTTTGTAAATATGTGTAATTATTAAAAACGATACTGGTTTTCCGTGAACAGAGTCCTTGTTTTTGCAGACGATGGCAGAAAATACTTTAAAGGTGCCTTGTTTGTATCCGTATGTTAATGCGGCCTCGCGAGCCAGCACATCCTCTGATCACCACTTACACTGTTCATTCTAAAAGACTAGAAGAGGCAATTAACTGATATTAATCGCCTAACTCCAATTTGCTTGTTTATTTGATACATAAAAAAACTTGAGCTGTTTACTAAACATTAATATTTTAAAAAGAGATCTGCATTAAGGCTGATACGGAGATTCATGTAACGTTCCATGTGGCTGATAACAAATCAAGCACATTTGGAGGAAGTCAATAGGACAAAACAAAAAATTCACAATATATATAAATATATTTCGACTAAATAGAAATTTTTTGTAATCATTGATTTTTCAGATGGTTCAATTTTCAAATTTGAGTGTGACACAGGAGAAACATTACCCGATAAAGTATTTCAAAAATTATTATATCAGTCTACCTCTGGATATGGTTAGCCTAGCTTAGCATAAAGACTGAAAGCAGGGGGAAACAGTTAGCCTACCTAAAATACACCAACACCTCTTCTGATTACTGGATAATTAGTTCTATCTCAGCTGAATAATATCACTCAGTGCCTCTGGCTGAGGGCTCATTGCCAGATGTGATCTGTACAGACTCGATGTAACAAGACACTGCACCAAAAAAAATTGTTTGAACAGTTGAATAGTTTCCCCCAAAACTGTACCGACAAGGATCGACATCTTAATTATTGAGCTTTGTAGGTGTTTTTTTTTTAAGACAGAGATAGGCCTCCTCCTGTTTCTGTTCTTAGATAACAACACGCATCCCACAGCTCCCGACTTAATACACAGCGATTAACGTTTCACATAATACTGCTCCTTCAGTCGATTCATTTCCTATGCATTCATTTAAAACTAAAAAACATTGTTCAAAAATAGCAGAAAAATAGAGATATTTCTAAGAAGATGCTTCAGTGTGTAAACTCCCTCCACATGAGAAACAAACACCTGAATGACAGAAACTGTTTATTTCAACAGCAGTAGGTGATTTAGTAAAATGATAACATGCTGTGATCAGAGATTATCCTGATAACTCCACTCAATGCTGATAACATCCAGAAATTGTTTCTGTGCAGCTGTCTAACTGTGCCTAAGAAACAAGCGTGAGTCTAACTTCACGTATTTTTCGGGAAAGTAGCTTTGTGAAGAGTAAACAGTCCAATTCTATTTTGGTCTCATCTCCCAGAGGAGGACGCAGGTTGGTTTGTCATTTTAGTTTGGAGATCCTCTTGACCAGCTGGAATCAAAGGCATCGAGGTCGAGTGGAAAAGTTTAAGAATCAAATTTTGGGATCTAGAGACTATAAAGAACATAAATTGAAACATGGAACAGCAGGGTCCTCTGAGAGGAGGAGTCAGAATTATTGTGGCCAAAGCTTTCAAATTGCAAAGTGCCAATTTCTCATAACTACCCCTTATCTGTGATGTCGAAATATTAATCTCACCCCATGTGTTTTCCCCCTCACTGAAGGTAAACGTCCAGGTTGCTCACCTTGAGGTAAAAACCACTGTGTCCTTGAGTCCCTCTCACAGTAGAGAGTCAGTACCTTATTGAAAAGTGAATGTTCTCTGTGCAAGCTGCTCTCTGGGTGTGTCCTCCTCACAACAGGATCCTGGAGTCTGCGAGCATCTGGGCTGCTCGTAGCTCCTGGACAGCAGCCAGCGTAGCGTCCTGTAGGCTCACCAGGTCACGTCCACATTCATCTCTGACAGACACTGGGCCAGGTGGCCGTCACAGTCCATCTGGGTGAACCTGGTGAGACAAGAACAAGGAGCTCTGCTGTTGTTGCCGACAGCATTTGACAAACACACACTTACACACTGAAACATCCAGGTTACACCTCACATACTTAATAACTGTGGCACAGGCATGTGCTGCAAATCCTATGTATCAGGCGTTTGAAATAACAATTTTAATATGTATCCCGATAAAATATCAACTACACTTTGAGAATTATACAAAAAACAAAAGCATTTCAACTTTTGCCTGCTGTTGTCTCGCAAAAGCTGCCGTCACATCAAAACAAATATTAAAAACATTTACTAAATCAGATCCTTCTTGTTTAAGACCTGCTTTACTGTGTTTTTATTGTCTGGGTGGACAGACAAGAGTCTACAGCCATGCAGTTAGCTGTGAACTAAATGCTAACATTAGCATGCTAAGTGTTACGCTCACTAATTAACATATAGTACAGCTGAGGGTCATGGTAAAGTCATTAGTTTGCAGGTATTTGGTCACAGAATTACAATTTTATAATAATAAAATAATCACAAAGAATTTTAAACAGAATTAAAAATGTACTTGAAATGTATTATATTTCTTTTTCCCACTAAGTTCACTTATTTCAAATCCTACAGACAGGCGCAAAACATAAAGTTAATAATAAATAAATAAAGAAATGCTGATTTAACAGCTCATGACTTACTTGAGTCATGAGCTGAAGGAATAACAATATTAAACATCAATAATAGTATTTAATTTACACTGTAAATTCACTCAGAACAACCGAGGGATGTGATTATATTTTAGACAAGACGTACCGATGATACTCCTGATAAATTTGCTTTTAATTTAGTTAAGTCTTTTTATCTCACTCAACATGTTTCACCCCCTCACATCACAGGGTGTTTGTTCTGATTCTGTTTGGACATTTTAAAGATGTCCTCTACCACTGTCATGCAAACAAAATTAGATCTCGTTTAACAATGTTCTATAGGATTCTATAATAATGGGATGGCAGACACGTTTCTGCAGCTAAATACTGAACTGCCAAGACAAATGTGTTGTTCCTGTTTCTACAAGCTGAGGAACATTGCTAAACTCAAGTCCATTGTGTGCTGAGTTTGTTTATTGCATTTTGTCTTTTCAATTCCAATCCCCTTTTGACCTGCCTCATCAAGACCTGAACCACTTAAAATCTGGTCCAAAGTGCCAGTATTGATTTATTTACATTGGCTTGCTGTCAAATTCAGATTCCAGCAGAAGATTCTTGTGATTACATTTGGGGTTTTGCATGGTCAAATTCACCTGCTTACGTAACACTAGTGCAGCCACACATTACCAGAAGAAATCTGAGCTCCTTTAATCAGGGTTTGCTGCTTGTTCCAGATTCGATCTAGTTCATTTTCATCCAATTATCTTCACTTGTCATTTGGAGTTTTTAAACATAATACATGCCTTTGTGGTGTTGGACTTTGTTGGACAGCTAGGGACTTGCCCCGTTATAGATCCTCCCGTGTTTTAACTGTTTTAGTTCTTGTATTTGTAGATTGTTGCCAGGACAAATTAAAGTTCTTCAATTCAAACAAAAGGTTTGGAGGTTGGAGCTCCTAACTTAAGAAGTTTCTCCCTTTCAGTCCAATATCTATGGACACTGTAGACACCTTTAAAAAGCACTTATTTAAATTTATTTAGATTAGCTGTTCCTCTGATTTTAGTATCACATCACAGCTTGTATGTGTCTGTATTTTATGTTTGTTAATCTGGATTTTATTTGATTCGGTTCTCCCATATAAGGAGGATTATATTTATATATTATCCACATTTTTTAAAATATGATATTTAAATTTAATTTTTTTGATTTACAATTTACTTTTGTTAAAAGTACAGATGCACACAGTTCACTCAAGGTGGATCAGTGATTTTACAGAGTGGAGTTCTTCCAATACGCTCTGACTTTGACTCTTAAGCAGCCAGTTATTGTGTTTTACCTTAAGAGTTAATTTAGTTGAATTTCTAGATACCTCATTTTCTGTTTCTATTAAAGGTGCAAGAAGTCAGCATAAAGGTGTAGTACATACAGTATACTGAATGTGAGTGAAGCTCCAACCCTAGAAATTGAAAATGTGTTGTAGTTCTTACCCAGCAGGGAACACAATCAGGCACATGGGGCAGCTCTGCAGCCCTCCTCCTCCTCCTCCTCCTCCTCCTCCAGTTGCTGCTCCTCCATCTCCTCTGAAACTTGCCTGTGCCTCCTCTACTACTTTATCCTCCACCACCTCCTCTTTACTTTCATCCTCCTTCTGTAGGGAATGTCGGCAGTCAGATTCCTTCATCTTGTTTGTCAGAAACTGTATGTTGACAGCTCTGGTCTGTGGTTCTTCTTGCTCTCTACCTTTTCTCGCCTCTTGTCTCCTAACTTCTGAGCATCCTGCTGATGATGCATCCTCCTGCCAGCTGTGGAGGGATGGCCGTGTTATTTTGGTGAGACTTTGAAGAGTTGTTGTTTTACCATCGTGACTTTGCTTGCTGTGAGATGACTGCTGTCTGTCAGGTGGGTCTGGTACAGGTTTGGTCTGTACTGACAGGTCCTGCTGGGAGGTGCTGAGCCTGAGAGAATCTGAACTCGGTGTATTCTTTGGAGAAAGTGGAGTAGGTTCAGGAAAGGGAGAAACCTCCTCATCGAGGTCACACCACCGTTGTTCAGCTAATTTCCATGTTGTTGGTTTCTAATGTGATACAGAGACAAAAACTGCAGACTCAGTACCAGCACCATTTTGAACTGAAGAGCTTTTTAGCAGCCACATTTTTACACCTAATTAAAGTAAAATTATATAGTAACACTATATTAAATATTTTAAAATGTGTCCTGATTTGCATGAATCAGTGAAAGTAAAATGACCAGCATTATCCTTTAATGGTGTGAAAAAAGTTTCTTTACTCTTAAAAATTATGACTTATTGTATTAAATTATTGTAGTTACTTTAAACTACAACAAATTCTATTTAGTTTGTGCTAAAACATGCCATCCCATACATACACCCCAACATCCCATAATTCTTTAGATAAGACACATAATTACTGGCATTTACACTACATATCCATCAGTCCCCTGCCTGTCCTTACTGCTTCCTGTATGGGTGGAGCTTCAGAATCTATTTAGAAAGCCAGCTCACCTGTGGTAATCCCTCTTGAACAAAGAAACTGACTGGTTTAATGTGAATGCTTCATCCTTTAGTAGTTTGGACAGTACAAATGATATGTAAGTTTGCTGTATTTCATAGTCTAATAATTAACTGTATGTTGATGATGATGTATGAATATATTTTTGTTGTTGTTTCTTTATTCTTGTGATACAAGTTAAACTACATTTGTTGAATTAATAATTTGGTGGGATAAGGAGTGGTGAGTATTTTATGTTTAATGTGTTTCTTTATTCCCTGTTGTCAGAAAAACTGATTCAAACTAGTCCCTATTATAAGAATGGACTTGAACTCTTAAGCTTTTGCTCGTCTAGCTGAATGAAAGGGCAGCTGAGTTGATTAGTATTGCTGGAGCCAAAGATTCCTGAGGTTAACAGGATTAAATCTTAATATTCTACAGAAAGATGTTCTATGGCTGCTTGTATTATTTATATATTTGGAGAGAAATATGTTTAACTGTAGTTCCAATCTCCAGGACTCAGACTGAAGCATATCATTAATCTGTGCAAGCAAATGGCAACATTTTTAAACATCTGGATTTTGAACTGTGTGTGAATGTGTGTCTTTCTAATGTGAGATTTATTGTTCACTGCAGGAACAGTTTGCGGTACAGTTGACAGTAACATACCGCTGTAGATGGATGTGGAAGATCGGGAACCAGATCCCATTGCTGGTTATCCAGGTACGGCAGAGCAGACTTCAGTGTCAATACCCACAGACTCTCCACAGCAGGCAGCTGCTCTCTGTTCCACCACGGCGCAGCGGGAAACACTGACCTGTCCACCAGATATTACATACCGTCTGTTTCACACAGCTGCCATGGGTTCAGTCTGTTTCTTAACCTTTAATGCAGCTCTGGCCCCATGTTCGACTGAATGTTTCTGACTTTAATGCATCAACTCAAGAAATTTGTTGATTTTTAACCCTTTGACTTTATCAAGACTTTCTGGGTGTATAAAATTATTTTTGCTAATCTCCATCACCCAGTATGAGTGTGCAGAATATGACAAGGTGGGCTTTTGAATCATTTTTGCATGCATTTGAATCTGTCAATCATGTTGTTACCATGAAAGGGCTTTGATCTAGTGCATATAGCGTCTGCTGTGCAGGAGAAGAAAACAAATGCAGGTTCTACCTTGTGTAAAATGGTAAACTGTAGAATGTACCTGGATTTTCATAAGCAATGCAGCTCCAGCATTTAAACTGTATGAAATTCTGTGATTTACTGGTGCATAATGGCTTAGATTACTGTACAATTTTGTGTAATTCATTTAATGTATGGTTGTGCCACATACGAGTGCCCTCCCATGTCATTACTTTACTACTACTGTGATCCTATTTAGGTGTTTCCACCTGGAGAAATTTCTCCTTGAAACTGGAGAGAAAAAAGCTTTAATTTAGCTTAAAGCCTAGAGCTAAATTATAAATGTATAAAACTACACCTGAAGAATCCAACATTGCTGTAAAGGTTCCTACATTATAAAGTTCTTGTTGCCATTGTTAAAGGAGATTAGACTGTAGTAGAGAAAATGTAACTCTAAACCCCCTTTGGCTTAAAATCAGTAATACAAAAGCCCAAGTGAATGTTTCTTCCTATTTCCAAAACACTGTGGCTTCATTTAATTTTGAGGGTATGGGTTTTCACAACCTGTGATTGTCTGCTTTCTGAGAGATGAGAAATAAGTTTTGTTATGACACTGATCCTCTTTCCCATGCTTTCTCTTCTAATGGAAAACCCCACGCTAGAATTTGACAGTTTAATGCTGTTGGCTGGCTAATGAGCAGCACGTTGGCGTTCATTTCAAAATGTGTAAAAGCTTTATAAGTTCACTTTTCATTCGGCAAGTATTATTTGCACTTTTATACAGATATAAAATATACATCTTCCGTTTCTGTTCCCTGCATGAGATAGAACGACGTGCGGCATTTTTCTATAGTTTAGCTTTGTATTTAACGAAATAACTGCGCATTTAGATCACAGATATGCCGAATGTTCCAGTGGCACCTACTTGTTTGTAGAATAGCTTCAATTTTGCTTTTAGTACCATGTACTTAAGCAATAAAGCAAGAACACCTATATTACTGATATTATTTCAATAGAAGTTCGTTCTCATAACACTTCAACAGGCAACGTCCACAAAATAAAATGCGGAATCATGTATAAAATAATTTAGAAAGTTTGTGCATCTGTTTGAACTTGGGTGTTTTTATTTATAATCTAGCTTTTATATAGAGATTTAAACGAACACATACTTATCTGTCTCTGCTGGAGTGTCATTAGAGAACAATGTTGAACAATCCCTCTTCGGAGTTATCTTGGAAGAAATCTCCGGATGGATCTCTTCTACAGAAGATTTCTTTCGTTTAAGTTTGGACTTGGGATAATTTTCAGTCATGATGTTTATTTGTTTTTCTTAACTTCATATTTTGCGCCAACGACAATGTCGGGGACTTCCTTCTTCCTGAAACCTGACGTCACTTGATTCTGTCCAATCAAACACGTGTATTTTTACCGACGCACGTACACTTGGTGAAAAAGTTTTTTATAAAAACACCAACATAGTTATTAAGAAATAACCCGAGTGATTCTCTAATCTCTGTTTTATTTGCGAACTGTTCCACGACTGTTAATTGAGTTCACATGTAAACTTTGTAAACTGTTCATCTGGATTTAATAAAGCACTCCTCCAGCTTGTTTTGTCAATAGAGTCAAGTGGCACCATGACAATGATCAGCCTGCAGTGTGATGTTGTTCAAACATCACAGGAACACTTCCAGAAAAAAAGGACCTTTTTGGGGATTGTGAAGAGATTTGAGTTTCAGACGAGTGTTGAAATTGATGCAAAATTGCTGCACCAAAAAAATGAGCTCTGCAGTTATTGACACAATCTTTGACATGCTGAATTTTGCTTATTCTTCAATATGGATTAGACCTATTGTTACACTGACTTACTGTAGGTTTCTTTTACTCGCAAATTAAAGCACACCATGTTATAGTTCCTATGTCACTATGCACAACTTTAACTCTTTTCACAATGCAACAGATTAAAAAGCTCTCATTCAGTTAGACAATTGTTTTAAGAAGCTATTTTCTATGATAGTTTCTCACAATTTGAAAATAACTATGTGACCTTAAGAAGAACTTGGGCCACCAACCAGAATCAGAAAATGGTGGGGGGTTTGCATGTAAAGTAAACACTGCAATTTGCAAAACAAGGCTCAGTTAAAGTCACTGAAACGAAAGTAAATTAACTAAATTACTGCCTGGAAAGTGGATGGATGGGGTTTAAAGTGCATGATTCCCTCCAAGTGTAATCTGGTTATAACGTCAAAGAAGAAAAACATGAGTATTTTATGGTCCACTGTTTGACTATATCACCTAATCATCAACTTTTGCTTTTAATACACTCAATGCGACTCTCTTGCACAAGGATTTCTACTCAGCGCACACTAAAGAAGGTTACATCATACAACTATGCTAACTGTAATGATAATACTTTGTTCCCTCTGCTAGGACACACATAAAGTGGAAAGTTGAAGTCATAATAATGGTGGGACTTTCTGAGCCTTTTAAGCTGTTGGCCAGAGGAGAGGGACCAACGGAGAGCGGCTACAGTTATGCAATGGAAAATGACAAGGGAAAGCTGGACTGAACGGAAGGAAAAGAAAAAGGAAAGAGAAGAGCATTATTAAAAGAATGGAAAACAGCACGCTGGGAAAACCTGCCACTTTGACATAAGGTGAGAGCATTTCTTTTGGAAACGGTGCCATCAGATGAGTATTCCAGAAGGACTGCTGTTGAATTGCTGACATTGGCCAATCAGTTTGTTCTACCTCAACCGCATATGGGAAGAAACACAAAAGCAGAGCAGTGGGCCAGGTCTGTGGTACATAGTGCTACTCTGGGAAAAAGCAAATCGGCGCCTGGAAAGAGAGGTTATGTCATCCGCCCCACGTGATGCAGTGTTGTGCTCTGCTGCCATGGCGACCGTGAAAGATGATTAAGAGAATAAATGTGAGCTAGTAGCAGCCTTAACTGTTTAGTTTTAAGTTTGTCAAAGCTTATTTTTCTGTGGACCGATGACAACATGCAGACGAAGCCATTGAAGGGTTGCTGATAGATTGGAGCTAGTTAGGACACTGGTCTTTAAGTATTACATCAACAAAGCACCAGTTGCTTATTTACTTACTTACCGTAATTCTTTTTGTTCCCTGTGGAACATGAGGCCGCAGTGAGTTCCCTCCATCATTTCACTTGGCAACATGTTGAGCTTCCCTGAAACATGCATTCATCTTGGCCAGATTTTCTCTAACTTTCAGCTCCAAGTCGTTTTTAGTCTTTCAGGGTTTCTTTTGTCCTACAGAAGGAGCCCATCTGAGTGAAGATTTCTTCATATTGCTAATATATTGATGGAATTTGGTCTTGACACCAACAACAAATCTCTCTTGAGCAGCACCAGGAGACAGTGGAGAGGAAAAACTCCCTTTAATGGAAGAAACCTCCAGCAGAACCAGGATCATCTGCCTCAACTGAGGTTTTGTAAGGTTTGCTTAAAAAAAAATGAAAGCAGGGAGAAACAACTAATGGAGACTATTAATTGTTGTAGTTTTCCAAAACGTACCAATTGACAGTCTTATTAGCATTACACAGTGAATGGGGAGGTGTGAAAATAGCAGGTTGCCTTGATTTCCTCTCCCAGCTGTGAAGTCCTGGAGTCCAGAGCTTTCCTAAACACAGCGACGGAGAGGCGTTTCCAAAATAGCTTGTACTGTACTTGCATGTGCACTGAACTGCGATGATTAAAGCAATGCAGTGGTTGGGGTCAAGAAGAAAGAATTCAAGCAATCAAGCAAAACATCGAGCAAGACCTACATGTTGACGCTAGGTAGACGGTGTGAATGTGGTGAAGGAGAATGTGTAAAAGCTCCAGCAGAGAGAACGGCAACAAATTGAAGGAATGCAAGTCAATAGTGACCACGGATGAGACTGTGTGGAGCGAGAGTGGAGCAGTATGTCAGTGTAGTATTATCAGCCTCCAATCAGCCTGTAGCTGGAACCATCCCTGAGCACTGCTTGACGCACTTTGGGGTTTTAGTAACATAACATATTCAGATACTCTGAAATGACTCTGTCAGGTACACTGCCGGAGTCTGATGTGGTTAGCTTAGTTTAGCAGTCTCTTTGCATGTATAACCAGCTTGTTCGTCGGTGAGCACAGGTTTTGGTTTTGGTTCAGACAGAATGCCACCAAGCGTGCCAACCTCACCTTGACACATGGATGCTCTTGCTGTTCACCACAAAACATTAAGCTGTGGTTCAAACCACAAACCACTGTTGCATTTACATAAACTAAATAATATGCCTTATGCTAAGCTAGGCTAGGTTGGGCTAACCACATTCTGATTCAGGTATATGACTCTGGTTAGGACCATGATAGTCTCACACAGGTTATCTGCCTGAATCAAATGAACAGGAAATGGTTTTATCGCTGTCAGTAGTTCCAGCTGAAATGAAAGATATTGCTCCCAGGACTTTGTATCTCTTAAAGTGCCTATACTATTTAAAAAACAGGTCAAAATCACTGACATTCAAATAAGTATTGAGAAAATATTTGCAATTAGCTCATTATAACATCTGAAAACCTTAAAAGACAATTGACCAGTTGGGTAATTCATCTCTTGTGAGGTGATGGTGAGGTTCCAAGTGTGTGTAGCCATAGAAATAATTGAAACCATACATAAAAAACACCACATGCCTGTTAGTAAACCTACAACATATCGTATAGTTTGCAGCAGGATACTGTATTACAGTAGCCACAAGTGGACAAATCATTTATGGACAAACCCATTATCACACCTTAAAGATGGAGAAAGCTTAAAGACACAGAACACGAAACACCTGTAAACATGTTAAACTCTGTGGACACTGATGAGTTTGCCTTCGTTCAAAAACCTGCAGGACTAAAAACTCAGCTGGTAAAACTGTACCATTATCAGTTCTCACTAAACAGCCTGAACTGTGGGAAAAAGCAACACACTGCACCTAAATGCATTCATAAATGAATCCTCAAGACCTGAGGATAATTATAAACATCACTTAATTAGATTAATGAACAACCAGGAGCAGCGACACCCACTCTGGTATTGTGACAGTTTTACACAGCTTATTATGGACGAATATTTAATAGAGGGATTGCCTGCAGTATTTTATACGTGCATTTACAAATGTAATATTCCATCTGCTCTCCAGACTCTGTGCTGGCCTGAAGAGCCTTCCAGATCTTGCCCCCCGCCATCATGTTGCAGTTACAGCAGGGTTTGGCTAGGGGACGCCACAGGAGCAGCAAACTGTTCCATCCCTTTTACAGCTGCAGTTGAACTTGCTTCTGGACACATGACCTCCTGCAGTTTGAAGCACCGGGGTTAAATCTTACTTCTCCTTTACTGTATCTTCTTCACGGTCTAAAATAAGATTCACAGAGATAGTGTCAAAGCGTTTCCTCTGCACATGTGCCTGCAGAGACACAACTGTGCAAGTCATTTCAGACAGAGCGAAGACAGAACTGAACATTTACTCATCCTGGAAAATCAGAAAATCAAGCATCATTATTAGATTAATAGTCTTATAGGTTATCAAATCTAATGATAATTGAAACATTAAAACACTGTGACAATGCACTGCTTCTACAGTATAAAGCCAAACCAACCTAAATGAAATGGAAAGAATGGAATGAATAAAAAAAACAGCTTATTTTTGTTGACTGTGCTTCCACCAACACTTCCTAATAACTAGATATGTGAAGAGCAAACACAAAAACAAATCTCCTCTCATCATTTCATTAGCAAGATTGTCTCTCAAGGTCGCCAACACATGAAACTTGTTTATTCGCCACTACTTGCCAAACAATTTTAACACATTCGAGCAGAAGGGAAAATAAATAAACCGCAGTCAGTCGTACAATTTGCGTTTCCCCTTCCAAAGCTAAATTTGTATTGTCTCGCAAAACACCACCCATCCCCTCCATCCCCTCCATCTCTCTCTGCGGTCCAAACAATCTCTGTTCTTATGCTACATTCACGGCCCATGGGAAATATAGTAAATATTAACTTCCTGTGTGGAAACGCCGTTCCTCTCAGATCTCATCTTATGAATGACCACATTTCTGACGTTGACGTCAACAGTTTTGTCTGTGCAACGTGGAAAACTCCATGTTGATTTCAAATGCAGTCAATAAGTGGAAAAATGTGTAGGCTATTGCAAATAGGCATGCTTCCTTCAAAATAATTCCAACGCCTCCTGGTATAAATGAATTCTTGATTTATTAATTTAAAGCAAACTACAAGTCAGTGAGGACTGACTGTCTGGTTTCAGTGATGCAAGACCTATTGGTGTTACATCAAATAAAACAAAAAATTGCAAAGTGTTTAAAAAAGTCAGTCATAAGTAAAAGTAAATGAACAGCGTGACAGAAGAATCAGCACAGATATGTAAAACTATTGTCTTCTGTTGTTGTTTTATTATCAGCTATTTATATTTATAATGTACCTAATACTTTAGGTATAATTAATTAATTAATTATGCCACAAAATGTTGCCAGAGGACTTCACAGTGTGTGAGAGTTTTATTTAAATGACAAAAGCTGTCAATTAGAGGAAGCTGGAAGAGAACAATGTGCAATAATTTGCACATTTGACGTGTTTTTTTTTTTTTATTGTATTTAAGTGAAATGCTCCAGTAAAGCTACAAATGGATTTAGTAACTTAGTTTCTATGAGAAAGTGCCGTTTCCCACGGCTTTGAACGCAGCACGCGTCGCCCCTTTCCTTCCCTACTTTCTTCTTCTGCAGGCCAGTGGAGGTGGAGGGGGGGGGGGGGGTGACGGCTTGTTCCTGGAAGAGCCCGGCCTGCCTGCAGAGTCACTCACATTCCTGGCCGGGATTCAATGACTGAGCCAGACACACAAACACCGAGGGAGGGGGCGCAGAGAGAGAGAGAGACGGGGAGAGAGAGAGAGAGAGGGGGGGGGGCAGCGTGAGCAGGCTGGCTCTCAGACTTCTCATCTCTGCACAGTCAGAGTGAACTGCGGGGGCAGACGGAGCGGAGCTGCGGTCCTCGACAGCGGAAAGAACCTCAAATAAGGATTCGATCGACTCTCACCCCCCCCCGGTTGCTTCAGTGTCGCCCGGTTCGTTCTGGACTTCGACGACCGGAACTTTTCTCCCGTGCGGACTCTTGGAGAGCGGCTCCTTCAGGCATGGACAGTCGGCGAGCCGCTGCAGGGAGCGACCGGCCGGAGCTCACTCACTAGTCTCGGGGAGCCGCCTGCGAACTCGCCGTGTGGGACTTTTCACTGGATGTTTGATGAAGCGCTTCGACGTCTCGCTCAGTTCTGGGACCCCGTGGATTTACCAGCTTCACGCACGGAGACTTCCTTGTGATTCCCGGTCGACGACGCGAAGGATTTACGCTTCTAAAGTTGCAGGAAAAACATGGAGACTCTAAGTCGGCAGAGCTTCCAACCTCATCCGGGACTGCAACAAACTCTGAAGCAGTTTCACCTCAGCTCTATGAGCTCTCTGGGCGGACCGGCCGCTTTCTCTGCCCGTTGGCAACATGAGCTCCTCTTCAAGAAGGACGGGAAGGAGCCCGAGCCGGTTCTACAGCATCTGCCGCAGCCGGTGATGCCGGGCCCGCTGTTCATCCCGTCCGACCGCTCCACGGAGAGGTGCGAGACGGTGCTGGAGGGGGAGACCATCTCGTGCTTCGTGGTCGGCGGGGAGAAGCGCCTGTGCCTGCCGCAGATCCTCAACACGGTTCTGCGGGACTTCACCCTGCAGCAGATCAACTCGGTGTGCGACGAGCTGCACATCTACTGCTCCCGGTGCACGGCGGACCAGCTGGAGATCCTCAAAGTCATGGGGATCCTGCCCTTCTCGGCGCCGTCCTGCGGCCTCATCACCAAGACCGACGCCGAGCGGCTGTGCAACGCCCTGATCTACGGAGGCGCCTACCCGCCGCGCTGCAAGAAGGAGCTGAGCGGAGGCACGCTGGAGCTGGAGCTCACCGAGAGGAGCTTCAAAGTCTACCACGAGTGCTTCGGCAAGTGCAAGGGCTTGTTCGTGCCGGAGCTGTACAGCAGCCCCAACGCAGCGTGCATCCAGTGCATGGACTGCAGACTCATGTACCCGACCCACAAGTTCGTGGTGCACAGCCACAAGGCGCAGGAGAACAGGACTTGCCACTGGGGCTTCGACTCGGCCAACTGGAGGGCGTACATCCTCCTGGGCCAGGATTACACGGGGAAAGAGGAGAAAGCCCGTCTGGAGCAGCTCCTGGACGAGATCAAGGAGAAATTCGACTTCGCCAACAAGTACAAGAGGAAAGCATCATCCAGGGTGAGTCGGTCTCTGCTGCAGCCTCAGCTCTCTTCTACTTTTTGACTTCAGCCTCAGTTTGTGCAGTGACTTATTAGAACCGCTCATCCCTCATGTTGTGTTCAGGTGCATCACAGCCTCAGAGATAACTTTAAAATAAAATCCCACCTACAGCAGCAGCAGCAGCTCCATGCAGCAGTCTGACCTCCTACATGGACTTTAAAGGTGTCCCAGCACTGACCACTAGACAGAATACATATAGCAGAGTTCCAAAATTCATCTGCACCTAAATCCGATGTGGATGCCTGTAGGGGGGGTCACAGAGCCCCTCCTGTTGAGAAACCACTCACTATTTGGTCATCATTGCCAGATTGTTACTAATTGGACCTCATCCAGCAGTGACAACAAAACGCCTCTGGTGGCAATAAAACCATTATTTGCTTGTGAAACACCTCTCAGCCCCACTTTTATTGGTCTGCACTGTAAATACAATCTCATTTACCAACAAATGCCTCAGTGGGCAGTAAACAGCAGTTAGGGGGTGTATGTAGATTAAACACATTCAGATGTAACCGAGGAAATAATTCTTCCCTACTTCAGATTAAATGGAATTTCCTTTTTCCTTCCACACACACACACACACACACACTCTCTTATGTGTCATTTTAAATGTACACCGTGTTCGTCTGGCTTCCTGTGGTTTAATCAGCTCTGTTATCAGTCCTGTAGACTTTTCTTTTTTTTCTCCGAGGTTTTATCCTCATCATCTGTTTCTCCTTTGACTTGCGATAGCTGTGACTTACAACATTCATGCATGTTTGGCTCGGCATGTTTCCTGTGGTGTTTGCGAGCACATACTTTTAACCATATGAAGTCGTTTAGACGCTGAATCTGTTTTCATGGTTCCCCCCCCAGCTTTGCTTTTTTGGTCTGACAGTAAAGCTGTATGAAGGGATTATAATCTGTGCAGGCAGGAGTTTACAGAGAGGGTAGTTGGGTGGTAGACTGATTAAAAAGAATCCCACCCCCACTTCACTTCTAGAAAAAAAAGGCCAGTGCGGCCATTTGCATGAACTGTTACACATGAATGGAGCTGATGAAGCAGGGTTTAGAAGTATTGTGGTGGAAACATAATATGATCCCAACAAAGGAGAGCATTCAGCAAACATTGGACCCATCCCCCTCAAAACATCCACCTACCCCAGGCCAACCACCCACCTCACCTCTAAACGCTCATGCGACCCCTCTGACTTACTTTTTAGTCTGTTCTGATTGAAACCAGACTGGACCTCTGAGGGCAGCACACTTGTTGAGGAGGCACAGAAAGCAACTGCAGAAGTGTTTACAAGCAACTTCTCCCCAGTCCTCCTCTGAGGCTTCTTTCAGAGGAATCGGACAAAGACGGAGAAATCGGGGAGACCCTTGAAGTCCTGGAGAGTGCCAAAGTCCTGCCATGCATGGTGAATACCCACTCTTGGCACACACTTTCATTCAGACTCGAGTGGGCACACCTCAAGGACCCCTACTTTCAGGGGCCTCTTCTATTTTTATAAGTGCCGACGGGGCACCAGAGTGTTAAGCCCACGGCTCATTTGAGCTTCTACCCTGCTTTTTAATTCGACTCCTCCTCCTTTTTTTCCTCAAGTACCCTGTTTCAACAAACGCTAATGAGCGAATACATGCTGTGTAGGAGTTGCGGAATATTTCTAGACTTATGGCAACATAGCTCCACTTTGTCAGCACATTTCAGCAGAGCCGAGGCGCTTTGAAAGTGTTCTTGGAGGAGGTGAGGCAAAGTGCTAGACGGAGCAGCGCTGCCTTCTACCTTTCAGCACATGAGAAAATGCCATCATCTCTGTGCTGTCAGCCAAGGAACTGGGCGTCTCTGTGAATATTAATGAGGGTGTTACAAAAGTGTTAGCAGCAGTCTCGCATACAGACAGACACAGGAAGTGATATTGCCGCACTTCCCTCCTTGCAGACTCTCTTTTGAGAGCTTCCCTCTGAGACACACACATGCGTACGTCTGAATCACAGACAGCTTTTCACTTTCTGCAGAACGACTGCATTTGTAAAAGAAGCGTGAGTTTGCAGTAAAACTTAATTCTCTGTTCGTATCTTGGAGGATGTGAGCCACAGCAGTCGTTTGCTGCAGAAATGAGCAAATGCACTGAAGTATTGAATTGTTTAGGTTGGTTTATGTGCTGGGTGTGGAGAGCTTCTTACAGTTGCTCATGCCAGCCCTTGGCTGTAAGTCTTTTGGTTTCTGGCTGGTACACATGTGGGTGGCACATGTAATCAGTGGCTTTCCGCATCAGGATGTTTAGATAAGGATTGCGGCTGCAGATTTAGTATGTTGCTAACTTTATAATTCACTCTCAAGATGATGTGATTTCTGCACAGACCGTCTGTTTAAAGGAGATATGAGAGACAGAATTGGGGGCAGAGGGTGGAGGGGGCATTTGCTGTCGAGCCAGCTCAAGCTTGACTCACGCTTGGTTCAAAACCAGCAAAAATATGTCAGACGGTGGCAACGATCCTATAAGTCTGTGTCCAAGTTTTCAACAGCTACTATAGTTTTGGAAATGACTCAGAATAGATTTGTTGACGTTGTTAAATTGGGTAAGGCGTTTTTTTTTAATCTTTATCAGATGAATGCTCATGAGAAGCAGACAGACAGTGAGTCTGTGCTTACATTCCTGACCTGCCACTACTTCAGAGAGGTGGAGATGTTTTGCTCAATCTTATACAGTATGAAAACACTCATGACTGGGCTTGAATGGAACCAGCCACCATGCACGTCTGTCCTTATAGTCCAACAATGAAAACAGTAAGGAAAGCCCAGACTCCCCGTTAGTGGTTAATTTTCATTTGGATGTGGTGGGAAGTGATTTATTTAGAGAACGATGTGAGTGAAGAATGCAAAGAGAACAATAAAGCCGGGATGAAGACATTTTCTATTTACGCTCCACATATGCTGTGTTACTGTGCTGACACCCAGCACATTCCTGCAGCTGCTTTATCCTGTGTCTCATTGTAAAAAACATGCTGACTGACTGTTATAACACTGGACCGTGACGGCCTGAAACGTTAGAAGGAAACTGAATTTTTGTCATTTCATATCTGGTCGTACGGCCTTGCACTCACATATTTTGGTCTCTAATAGCAGGAGCTAAAAGTTCAGCTTTTACTTCCACAACATTCCTCCCCCACCCTTAAGAAGCCCTCACTGCTGCTCGGGATATCTGGCCTCCAGCTGAAGGGGTTGCTTGTTTCAGGAGGGAGGTGGGGCACTGGTGGTGCTGGGGGCTCAGAGGAAGTGAACTCCCCAAGGGAATATAGGCCCACGTCCTGTTTCATATGCAAGGCGCAGTGTTGGCTAAGCCTGCTGACAGCCAGCCATGTCCACACAGTGGACAGGACAACAGCTGGTAGCTGTGCATTTAAATGGCAGCTGAGAGAATATTTTAATTCTATTTTTATGGATGTTTGGCAAAACGTGACATTTGCAAAAGTTTTGCACAGAGCTTCATTGTTTCCTGATTGCGTGGGTGCTTTAGAGTCAGTGCTGCATTTTCTGTTTGGATGTTCTTTTGTCTGTCAAATAGTAGAATATACAGTTGGTATTTAGAGCTTTGAGTCATATAGCCGGCTCAGGCTGCCTGTCAGTTAAAGGATAACAGGACATGTTACTGAAGGAATGATCAATGCCATATTGACATTCATGTGTCTTTACGTCAAGTGTGAGTGGAGACTCCATCACTTCTCCAGCTCATTTAAACCAGAGCGACAGACCGACACACATTTTCATCTGAAGTGAACAAATATACATTTGGGGTCGATCTGTTGCTGCATTCAGAGAAAAACCGTTCTTCACAAACTAGGGCACCTTTTTAATTATTTTGAATGTAATTTACAAATGAAAGTCAATTAAATCGACGGTGTTTAGCAGTTGAGTTTATGTGCTGAAACGTTTCCTAATTGCTTTCCACATATGCTGCCACTTTTTCGAAATGCTTTCATTTTTTTCCCCCCATTACAAGAAATAATATTTTGCTCTTTTCTTCCTCTTTGGAAAAAAACTTGTAGTGAATAGCGACTGTTCTCTGTATGTGTGATGAAAAACCCGAAAGGTCTTGATGTGCCTTAAAACATCTGTCGTGGCCTGTGTTTCCACCACAACCAAAAGCACTACAACGCATGAGCAGGGCAGAGCGAGTAGCAGAGCATCGCAGGTATTCTAAAGCTTGTTGTGTTGGAAAATTTTTCAAATGGCTGGCATTGAGGTAGAAGCGGAAAATGAATTAAGTGCAGTGATTCTTTTCATGCAGCATGTCTCTCTGCCAGAAGCTGTTTATTTCCAAGCCTTTAAAATTCTGCGAACAAAGGGGATTTTCCTTGTTGCTACTTTATTGTATGCAAGGTATAAAAGCTTAAAGAAAACAGTGTGTGTTGTAGGAGTCTGACCTTACAGTCACTTGACAGGCCAAGCCGTGACCAGCTTGTGTGTTTATTTCAGTATTTAGTATGTGCTAATCTTATGTGCTTTCATAATGTAAAACCTTAAGTTTTCTATATAAACCAATGTTGTGAAATGTTTTAAACTGTGCAGGGAGGGTTTCTTTCAGACCCCTGTAATTAACACCCAGTATCGAAACTCAGTATTTCCCTGTTGTTTTTGGTTTTTGGTGATGACCAAGTGTGTCTGCAGAATAGAGTATTAAGAACCGCCAAGTAGCATTTAGTATAATAATAAAAATAATAATAAAACCAATTCAGCCGGTTCTGACCTGAAAATCTGTTCTACTGAAAGTTAGAGATTAAAGTTCGGATGCATTAACAAACTAAACTTTATTAACCAGTTCTTAATTTAGATGACATTGCAGACTTATAGTGGTTTCAAACCTCTTACCCAACACATTTTTGTCAGACTTCAACATCAGACGTTGCAGCCATTGCTGACAAATAGTCTCTTTCTGGGGCAACAAGAATTTTAAGACCTCCTTGCCAACTGTTGTGTCCACCACCCCATCTGCCAGAACCTTACCCCGTCTCCTTTGTCCACGAGGCTTTTCCATCCAATATAATGTAATAAATGGACAGAGCGGCCAACTGAGTGCTGCAGAACCTAGACAGGAACGCTGGAACAGTTAAATAAATAACTAACAAACTTACCTGGCTGGAGCTGGTTAACTGAAAGAAGATGGGGGGGAGCAGGAGCTACTGTCACCATTCCTGGTTGACACTTAACTAGATGACTGTCAAAGTGAAACACGCAACCATCAGAGCAAATGCATGCTTGGCTCCATGCCAAGAGCATGAAATTCACGTAAGAATATTCATAGCCTTCCGATAAAGTGTGAAAATAACAAGCACGCTCAGCTTATATGGGCTGTTCCTAAGTCTTTAAAAGACCTTGAATGGGTCTCATTGGGATTATTGTGAGAGCGGCACGGAAGGAAAAACCCACTGACCTCCTCCAGGTGTTGCGTGGAAAAGAAGCTCCTCCTCGGTCAGATGGTGAAACTGGAAGTCAGGCTTGGTCGTTGGCTTGTGGATGACGCTGTAATTTTTTGTGGCCATTCAATATTGATGGTAGGTGACTGTAGGCAGTGAGCCCGAGTGTTTTTATTTAATGAGATGGTTTTTGAAATATTCATCAACACACATGGGCGCTGTAAGCCCAGCTGTTGCCTTAACTACACTTAACACCACCCTCTAACCTTTCACATCCTTTAACTTGTCCTGCAGCTTCTTTAGCGGGGATCAATCCCTGATGCTCAGACGTGGAGATCAGACTCGAGCTGTATTAGCATTTTTTGTATCTGGCAAATAGCTGAAAGCTTCAAGCTACATAAAGACTTTTACAATTGGTCCAAATTGGGAAGTTTAACTTGATTTGGTGACCAAGTTGGTTAAGTCCTAGCCTTGCGTCCCATCTGCACGTCACAGCTGTTCTCAGTTGGTGAGGTTGGAATGTGCATTTGGAAGGAGCAGCTCCTCCACCATGTGTATATGGATTGAACGCATGATAAACGTCCATGTGATATCTAAGTGCAGTGCTGTTATCTATTTGTTTTGACGTGGAGGCTTGGATTTGCACTATGACAGAGCTAAAGTGAGCTCTCAGATATTTTCCCACGTGTATATGAAGTGTTGAGAGGGATCATATCTGGAGAAAGGAATCATAACCATGTAGAATGTGTATTGCTTAAAGTACCAGTGATTGTTTTGTCTCGCTGTCTTTTTTAATCTACTGTCAGCACTTGTGGCTTTGTGATTAATGGGAACAGAGCTGTAGATTTAATAAGTGAGAATTAAAGGAAAATCACTGCCAGTGTGGCTTTTTTTGGGGGGTTTACTTGTGCTGCGTCAGCCCAGGAGAACCCTTTGTATGTGACAGCAGTGTCGGCCTCTGAAGTTGCCCCACCCCCTCATCTATTTTTCCCTGTGCACCTATATGTTTGGAATAGCAGCCAGCACCACATGACCTTTCCCTCCCCAAATAAAGAGGTGACCCACCTCACCCCTTGCCTCTTTTTTTAAGCATGGCCAATCGGGTGCAGCTGAGCAACTCCCTCAGGCCGCAGTGTGTGTGATATGGCTGCATCATGTAATGACATTAATGCACTTTGTGATGAGAGGTGCTCTCAGGTGAGTTTGTGAACCTGTTATTTCCAAAAATGTGCACTTGACACAGGGAAAATTTGAAAAGCAGCACAATCCTCCGTCATGTTTGGTGTGTGCTTGTGCGTGGGGCTGGTTGACTGTATGGTCTGCAGTTGTGCGTGCTTGTTCTGTGCCTGGATCAGCTGTAGGAGCTGTAGGAGGAGATTAGCATGAGCTCACTGCCTACTCATTTCCATCCCCATCTGCCTGTCTCCCACGGTGATGCTCCCCACCATCCCCACCCCCAACCACACACTCGCTCTACAGTCTACACACAGACACGAGCACAGACATCCACACAACACCCAGATCCCACCCCCGCAATGTCTCCTGAGTCTTATAATGAATACTCAAGCAGACAGAATCGCGTGCAAATGCACACACGTGCACACACACATACACAGACTTGTCAGATGCACTGGCAGTGTGTAACACAACATCCACCAGGCATGGCCTAGAATATCCTCCCATGGTGTCACTGTAGAGCAAGTGGTCTGTCCCAGACTGTTGGAACAACAATCCACCGGTGGACAGCTTCCTCCTCAGTCTCTTTAATCGTATCAAAGTTTGGGAAGGACAGGTAGAGTCAGAGAAGGAAGATACAGCAAGCTAATAATAAGCTGTGCTAATCTTATTTCTGATTAAACTGGCATGATTCCTCCTCCGAGGAAGCTGCCAAGTCAACTCAGCAGCTTTGCAAAATCTCTGTCAAGTGGATGGGATGGTAATAATGGTGAGAGATGGATTTTTATGTTAGAGAAGCTGTGCCGCAGAGCTTCATTTAACACAAAGGAAACACTTAAAAAATGTATGTTCTTTGTTATTTATCCTAGTTTTGCTTTGGGAACTTGTTTCCCGGTCACATTACTGCAAAATAATGCAGCAATTCAGCAGAGTTACAGCGCTGTGCATGATCTCCAAGGCTAAAACAAAAGGATTAACATGAGCCAACACTGGCCTGCTCTCTTTTTACCATCTGGCTTCTCTTCACTGTCATGATGTCAAGGAAATTCAGAGCCAATACCAACCAAGTTAATATCTAGGCAGGTAAATATCTACTTTTATTTTGTTCAGCCATCATGGTAAGTTGTTTGATACAGTATACAGAGAGTAGGAAAGTGATTTAAGCTGTGATTTCTGTCATCATGGAGGCAGGCTGGGTTCAGGGAACAGGGAATCCTCCTTGTTGTGCTTTTTTTTTTTTGTATTTACTTATCAGAGGATGGGGGTTCGAGTGGGGGTTGCACTGGCTTGGCCTCAGCCATGTGGAAGGGCAGCTCCCAGGAGCTCTGTGAGGTATTGTAGTGAGAGTATAGGGTGGTGGTGGTGTTTCTGAGGGTGTGTGTGTGTGTGTGGTGGGGGGGGGTTGCTGGCCGCTGGCTAGCCTTTGTCACCTCTTTTGTGCTGGGTATCAGCTGTGGATCTGTGATTGAGGGACAGATAAAGGTGATAATGCAACCCCACCCCCTCCCACTGTTGGATGATCAGTGCTCCCAAAGAGCCTGAGTCATGGACTAGGGCCTGATTGCTTGACCCCCACCCCCTGCCATCCTCTGTCCTCCCTCTTGAGGCTGTTAGATGCGTTTCCTGGAAGTGTCATTGCTGCTTCTGTCCAACACAATCGAAGAAGCGAGGTAGCCAGCACGTACTAACAGTCTCTAATGGGAATACTGGATATGTTTGTACATCTTACCTTTGCTGGTATCAAACTAATTAGATCAACACAGTAATGATGCATTTCATCCTTAGTTTGTTTGGCATTTGTACAACTTGTACAGAACCTTCTCTTGAATTAAAAATTTAAATCACAACTAAATGTTTTAAGATTTTAAGTCCAACACTGACTATTCACTCTCCACCCACATGTGGGCTCTAAGGCCATCAAGGTAACTTGGTGAAGTACATTTTCGCTCCAAAATAAATAGAGAATGAGAATAGTTATTGTTTACTCCTTACTTCAGTTTCACACCTGAGGGAGTATTTTTAGATGTAAGAGTCTTAAAGAATTCACGTCACATCAAAACTAAATACTTTTGAGAGGAATTCACCAGATGCTGCTGCATGCAGGGCATTTTCTCCACAGACTTTTGCTGCATTTACTTTTGTAGAACAAAGTCATGAATGAGCCATTGACTCAGTGCAGACTTGTGCATGTCTTCTCGGAAAAGGTGATTCTTCCTGGCAGTCAACAAACACTCTGAGCTTTGCTTTTGTTTAGTCTGCAGTGACTCATAGTTACGTCTAGCTGCTCTTAGTTATGCTAAGGCACGAAGGGTTAATTTTAAACTGGATTAATCAGGAGGTGGATTGAACAGCCCTATTGATCCAACAACGCAACTTTGTCCTGAACTTTGACTGACCATTATAACCTCTCTGTGTTTATCTGTTTGCCATTTATAGCAAGTGCCGTGAGGCCAGGTGTGCCACAGTCAAAAAATACAACTCAAAGAGGATTTGGTGTTAGTGGAGAGAGTGTAACATAGGACGTTTGCAGGGTGAGATCATTGGATTTGAAGTGGAACTCCTCGGTGAAGGGCAAGTTTAGGCTGGTTCTGGTGTAGACTGAGGAGCGGGGTTAAACCCAGCTGGGGGAGAGCAGAATTAGAAAGCTTTCATTTAGGCTGCCTGGGCAGAAACAGAAAAAGTCAGTGAACTGCAGCCACACCTCAGCTACAGCTTGTCAGGAAGTCGAGGTGGAAGGTGTGTGTGTGTCTGTGTGTGTGTCTGTCTTAGCAGAGACAGTGAAGGGGTAGGGCTCAGTAAGCTCAGTTTACGCCTCAGGAATGAAGTGTTGGAAACAAAGGCTTATAACGTGGTTAACATCCTTCCTATAGCCTGGCCGCTCTGTTCCTCCCCTCCAAGTCACCAATCTCCTGAATTAATCCATCTCAGCCGCACTTTGGCAAATGAAGCAGCCATGCAGATGCTAAATAAAACAATATGTTGAAAGGGGATCCCTTCTTCTGGCACGAACGCCTGCTTCTCAGGTTCAGGAACCCTCCACCAGGCCCAACCCCCCCGTCCCCACCCACTCAAGCCATTGATTTCATATCTCACACCCTTCCCCCACCGTCCACACTATTTATTTTTTATGACACTCACACACACATTTGAACACATTTCTGCACATGCACACAGCTACACAGGCATTCTCTCTCTATACACACCCAGACACACACACACACACACACACGTGCACATACACTCATTCTACTCCTACAGAGCAGACAATAGACCTCTTGAAGCCCTTGGCATATAATTAATGTAATTGTAGATCTCTAAGACAAGGTAATGTGTGGAGTGTGTAACTGCCTCCAATCCACAGCGAGCACAAAGACGTTATTCTGAGCAACTTCCTTCAAAGAAATGCTGAGCCAATGATATCTCGACTAGTAAGACATCTGTGTATAAAGCCTAACGCCATTTTATATATGTCTGCTGTCAGTGTGTGTGTGGGGGGGTGCAGACAAACTGACTTATCCCATCTGACCTCTAGCCTTCTCACTAGGCTCATCTGTCTGCCCTGTTTAATTATCTTCTCACACACACACACACACACACACACACACACACACAAAGGTCAGGGCTGCAGCTGAACCTTTCCACGCCACCTCCACTCCCACTCCATTTCCCCTCCCTCGATTTGCTCTCTCCAGGCATGGCTACCGGAGGCCTGCGTGGCGTTGCAGAGGATTAAAGGCAGAGTTCACACAGTCATTAGGCTTCCATTTTTTAATACAGTGCTGCATTAGTAGTTAGTAGTAGACATGTTCTATTTTCAAGCACCATGAGACAACGACTTACAATCCAGGAAGTCTGAGGACACACAAACACAAAAGTGGCTCTTTAAAAGTCTCAGACAGGATTTCACAGTCCTTGAAATGTATGCAGTGGTAACTGTCGAGGTACAAAGTATTTTGCATGCAGAATAAAAGTCTTTCTAAACATGGCCTAAGCCAGACGTGAGTGAGTGAGTGAGTGTGTGAGTGAGTGAGTGAGTGGGGGGGGTGTTATCACATTTTTCCCACCACATCACAACAACGATGCTGCCTTCTGCAAAGGACTACTGACTCGGACTGAGACTCCTTCCAGCCTCTGTCCTACAGGATGAAGTCCAGATATCTATTTTGTTATGATTAATACTGAGTGTTTGTTTGTACTGAGAGTGAACTGAACCTTGTTCTCTGGGGTACATTGCTTGCCATGACATCTCTCTCTTTGACTGCTATTTGAGTGTGAAACAATATTGATTTCCTGATACGTTAGCTGTCAATGCACTGATTTAAGCCAACTTGTGGCCTGTGCACAGGAAATCACAGGCTTTTCTTTTTCAAGATTGGCAATTAAGTCAGGTTATTTTCCTTCAACAGAGGCAAACATGAAGCTCACTTCATGTGTCTTTAAAATACAAATACTATCTGGATCAAGTAATTGGTTTGAGCACCAACATGCTAGAAACTTCTCATCTGATTTGTTTGTGATGTAGCCAGAGTAGCTACTATCATCTGCATCACATTTGACTGAAACCAACATTTCTGGGCACACTATAACATAGTTTCCACAGATATGGGAACGTTTTTCAGAAGCAAAAATATTTGTGGTCCATGGATAGTACGAGAAATCTCCCAAGCACAGTTGATGAAAGCTGATTGGGATACTGGGAAAATCTTGGACATGGTTTTGGAGATCATAATAAAATACCTGGCACATCCAGCTGGCGGTAAGGCAAGTGTAAATGTGTATTTTTCTATCTTTTAGAAGTGGTAACATTTCTTATAGATATAATCAAATGTGAGTTGGAAGGTTAGATCCAATCACAAGTGGTCAGCCGAGATAGATTTGCTTTTTAAACCAGGTTGAGGTATGTGCTGCGGTCCCTTTTATCTAGACTCAGACATTATCTGCATATATCATGGTACAAGACACCAGGTCTGAGATAGGCGAGAACGTTGTGGGTTTGCTTGATTTTCCACAGAACATAGTTTGTATTCTGACAAGAAGCCGAGACGGGAGGCAGTGTTTAGTCTCAGCCCAAGGACAGAGCCAGAGTTGTTATGTCTCACTGTCTTGTCGCTCTCTTTCTCTCGCTCTCTCTCAGCCTTTCATGTTTTCTTGAACTGGCTTCTTCCCCTTTGTGAAACCCCTTCCTCCACTTCACCAGACCCCAGACACATCTCTCTGCCTCCACAGTCACCGGTGAAGCCGTCCAGTGCTGTGAAACATCAGATTCCACTTCCTGCAGTTATCAATACATCTCAGCTCCAGAAGACACACAACCACAGCTGAGAATGCACAGGCACACATGCTCTTTAGTTCTCCCTTTCTCTTTCACACACCATGATTTTTATACCAAATAATTTTCAATAGAAGGGTCAACTTTTTTTTCTAAGCCTTAAAGTGAAGGTAAATGGTTGTAAGGCCTAGATGTCCTTCAGATTATCCAACGAAGAGCTGCCAGCTTTTAGTACCCAGATAACCCAAATGAATGGTGACGAGTCAGTCCCTTACCAATTTTAAACAAATGGCAGACATTGGAGAAACATGTTTTCAAAAAAGCCTCTTTACTTCTCAACAAGCACAGTAGCACAGTGGGCTTTAGCGGTCTTTGAGATGGTTCAAGGTGAACCTGAATGGACTTACACCTACCTTTACATTTATTAATTTCGTCCAAAGTGATGTACAAATGAGGTAAAATCCAAGCCACAGGACATCGAGAAGAAGCTTTTGAGAATAAGTGCTTCGACATTCAGTTCCATGTTCCACTTCATACAAGTGCTTAGCGCTTATGTGTGCGTTAAGTTACGTCTACACGCCTAGCAAATGGAGAAACAGCTAGAACGATCAAGAGAGAGTGTGCATATCAGGTAAGTACTCCTGGATAAGGCAGGTCTTCAAATGAATTTTGAAGACAGAGACTCATTCTGTTTACCAGTGTGGTAACTCATCCGACCACCAACAGACCACACAGAAGAAAAGCTTGGACTGATCCCTGCTTTGCAGTAATGGCCGGACGAGTCATAATTAATTTGAAGATTAAAGTGAACGTGCGTTATGTGTGAAAGCAAGCTTTAGTGAACTGAAATTAATGAGTGTTACAGTAGTTAAGGCCAGATATGACCAGTGCATGTATAAGCTCTTGAGTGGCATACTCAGATAGCTTCTAACCTTTTTAATGTGACATATTGCAAAGCTGCCGTACCACTGACTGACGTATGGAGCATGTTCAAAGAAGTTAGGTGGTCATTACTCTTAATTTTATGGTGCATTGAAGACCTGTCTGAGATTTGGAGCAGATAGGGTTGTTTGAGAGGAGTAGTAGAACATGGTATCATCAGCATAGAAATTATATAAAAAGCTGTCACTGGCCATTCGATAACCAGAAACAAAAAAAAGAAAGTTAATTTTACTGTAATATAATAATAGTTGAAATAATGAAATAATTACAATTAGGACCTCTGAATAAATAGTTAAATTTCCTTCTGAATAATACAGGAAAATCTCTTATTCTGCCCACCATCTGTACATTTCTCCTGCATGGTAGAGTCTCACACTGAACAGAAGAAGCAGATGAATTAAAGGAGGGATAGATGGATGGAGGGATGATAGATGCCTTGGCCTTTCCCCCTCCTTCCCAACAGCAGTAATGAAATGATAGATCCCTGATGTGGATGGGAGCAGAAGTGAAGGGATGACCTCACAGCCACCTAATCGCCGCGGAGGGACAAGCCGGCAGATAATGTGTCCATTAGCCTTCTCTCTGCCAGAGGGGAAACCAACCTGGCTGCGAGAGAGAGAGAGATGAGCCGGAGGACAGGAAACGACACCGAATTCTCTTTCGTCTCAGGCCACTGCTTTGACTGAACTCCTATTTACTCATTTGTTGGGCTGCTTTGGTTGCATCCGATCCCAGTTCTACTTCCTTTAGGGCTGGTGTTAGTGTGCAGGTTCTGGACTGAGGGGGTCAACTCATGATGTCATTATTTCACTTTGATCTTTAACGTCTGATCTACAATAAATTCATAACATAACAACTTAGAAGAGAAAACACTTCTTGCCAGTCAACATTTTAAAGTCAGCCCTTCCTCTAAAAACCTGTAAAAAGCCTTTATGACTCCGTATAGTCATCAGTACATCCGCCTCTGTGAGCCTTCATTTCTATGATTGTGTAAATGATTTATACTGGGGATCCTGTTGTTCCTTGTCTGGCCTGCAGTTCATCACTGAGGGTCAGAGAGGTTGCTCATACCAGAGTTTGCTCCTATTGAAGCTGCAGCCCCCTCTATCATGTGACCAGTGTGGGGTGACTGTCAGTGGACAACTGCCAGAAGCCCAGGGATAGCTCTTTTGTACAATATAAAAACCTAGTACATGCACACTAGTGCTGTGCACAGTGTCACATGTTCACCTGCTGCACTGGAATCCCTCCTACTTCCTTTTTTCTGAGTACAGCCAGGGTGAGCAGTGTGTCGGCTGTCAGCCACAACAACCTTGCAGACTGTCAGTCTGAACTTCTACCGCAGAGCCGTGGTAGGCAGCAACTTAGACTTCTGGTTTCGACACCGCACCAGCTTCCTGTGGCGCCTCCGCCCTACTGGCGGATGTGTCTTCAGCAGTCCTGATACAACAGTCCCAAATATCTACATTGTCTTCCAGAGTGATTCTATTAACAGGCTGAATCTAAGACATTTCACTGTTTGGTATCTATTTATATTGTTGCTGTATGTTTTATTCTCATTTGGACTGTGACTAAACTGCTCATTGTTCTGATTGCCTCCAGGAAAGTGCACAGAAAAATGCACTTGTTTGGGATTAAAGTGTGACTTTTGTATAACATGGATCAATTATTCTTAAGCAGAAGTCACTGGACTTCTAAAAAATCAGATAAGACAAGATACACTGACACTATCAGACAGGTTTAAAACAAATCCTGAGGTTAGCTCAACTTATTTGAAGGAAACAAAGGCCAAAGGTAAAATTTATCACCTCTGAAAACCGTGTAAATTGGCTCCAGAGTGAAGCCTTTCACTCTCTCTTTCTCCCTAAATCTCTCTTTCACTCGCTGAGCCTCTCCCAGAGTTCACCAGTGGAACAAAATGTCCGGCTCCAGAGTGGAAAGTGCCAGTATGTGCTGGCCAGGCGGTTCAGTTTTGAGGCTGCCCAGCACCCTGCACAGAACCAAAGGCCCTCTTTGTGCTCTGCCCTCACAAAGATATACCCCTAGCAATAATTAAAAAAAAAAAAAACACCTCCAAAAACAAAACCAACAGCAGTGCCCCGGCCAGGAGGCCCCGTCTGCAGGGTCCAAGTGGAGGAGCTGCCAAAATTTGGAGGTTACAAATAAAACTTAGTGAATAAGCCGGACCAAACAGAGGAAGGAAGTTTTCCATTTGAGCTGAAAAAGCCCCACGTGGTCGGCTTCCCCTCCTTTCTCTTCCTCATGTACTAAGCTGTGATTGCTGTCTTTACAAGCATTTAAAATTTAGTTGATATTTTTCCAACCAAAGTCCTAATTGCTTGTGATAATTTAGTGGAACTCTGAATGTCGTGTGAATTACAATACATTTGAAACTTCTCTATAAATCTGGTTTCTCCATTTTAAAAGTACTAGAAACTTTAGTGCTTTAATCATTTCTGTATTTTTGTTTTCACTTTATTGAGTTTTACATAGATTTACTAGTAGACCTGATCTATTGGTCATTTTAGAGGATTCATCTCTAATTATTGGTCCTGAGTTGAAGCAGAGACTTGGTTTCTTCTCATATGAATTTTCCAGGTAATCAAGCTCCAGACAAAACACACTTTAAAGCCAAGACGGTGGAATAGTGTTTTAAAAAAATAACAAACTCATGATTATCAGTGCTTCTGACAGTCTCTGTTAACCCCACTTTGACTGGTCTTTATTTGCTCTGCATATGTGTGTTTGTTGCCATACAGTGGTGCTCATGACCTTTGAGCCTCATCCTGAGACCTCAGCATCCGCCTGTGATAGTAAGATCACCGCTGGCAGCCACATGAATGTTGTTTTCTGCCCTTGATAATGCAGCCAACCACTGTGGTGCCCTGTATTCCACTATGAACTCTCATCTTTACAGCAGCAGAGATATGCTTCAGTTCCTGCTACACACCCACACACAGCGTGAGCCACCTAAATGTTGGCCGCCGGCTGCGTGCAGGGCGCGTCATACAAAGTCCAAATTCAGAGGCTCAACCTGAAGTTCAGCAGCCGCCAGTTCATTGTGCGTTTTGAGGGCGTGGGTCAGCGCCACAGGACCCGGCCAGCACCACGGAAATTTCTATTTCTGTCTTTGAGTTGGAAGGGGGAGCCGCAGACGGTCAGACACACCTGTGGCATACAGTAAGGGAGGGGGGGCGAGCGCTAATGGATTTACTTTATTGTGTGTTTCAAGGTGGCAGACGGTGTTCCTCTCTCCCGCCACCTTCCCTCAAAGTGGACGAAGCAGGAGCTCGAGCATTAAGCCAAGGCGGTCTTGTGTGAAAAAAAAAAAAAAAAGAAAAACTACCCTCCTTCTTCCTTTCATGCTTGGAAAGAGCTGCAGCATTAAGTGAGGGAGGCATCAGACTAGTGTGCACGTGTGTGTGTGTGTGTGGGTGTGTGTGTGAGTCTAATGCACTGTCTCCACACAGCACAGTACAGCACAGTGCTCTGGCTCTACATTATCCCAAATGCTGCTGCTGTGATTGGAGCGGTAATGTGGTTGCTAAGCAAATGCAGTCTTCCTGGACTAAATTGGAATGGGCAAGACTACTTCCTGGCTGGCTGGCTGGTGGGCTGGGCTTTGGTGCTGCTGCTGCTGCGTGCTAACATGACTCACACACAGAGACATACACGCACATGGTAGAGTTGTTTTACTGCTGCACCAGACTAATCTAAGAAAGTAGCTTTTATTCATTTATCTTGACATTTGTCCACTAGATAAATAAAATTTAAAAAAATATTTTCTCGATACATCTTTGACTAAATCAGCCCATCAGCCCTCATAGTTTTTGTTATTTTCTTATTTGACTTTCTAAAAATCTAGCGGTGAGACAAATTCCACCCACAGATTGTTGACTCTTTCAACAGTTTGTCAGCTCTGGGTGAGACGCTGATGACTAATAAGGACTTAAACAAACCGTAGAATAGTGGTGGGCTGCAGCAAAAGGCTGACACACCCTTTCTCAATTCAGTACAATCAGGGGTTTTTAGTCATCTGTCTCACATACATGTGATGGAACAGATACGTTTCTGGTGAAACTGCTCACGTTTTTTTTAAGGTGCATTCTGCATCATGCCTTTTCTAGACAAATTCAAGCTAAACGTGTGAAACAAATAAAGAAAAAAGTAACTATACAAGTTAGGTTAAAAACCTTCAGCAAACTTAGGTGTTTGTTATTTTCATCAGTGGGAGATTGTGTCATGTTGATGATTTTAGTCCAAAGCCACTACCTGTTCTCTGGTTGCCATTTAGTCCAGCAGTCACTGGCTCGTGTTTCACGTAAGGCAAGACGGCAGCTCAGGGTCAACTGTCTGTCAAAGTGTGAAGGAGAAGGGCTGAGGGGTCAGTGCTTGAATGTGGCTTTAATTAAAGCAGTAGCCAATTAGGTTACCGGGCAGCATGACACATTCTTGTCAAGAGACCTAAGAGCAACAAGGCCAGCAATTAGCCTGCCCAGAAGTCAAGAGGTGGTAATGCTGAGGCCCCGAAGGTGAGTGCAGCGATCCACTTTCAAACATGTTTGGGGTAGTAGTACTGTCTATATATGTGTATGTGTTTGTGCGTAAGAGCAGGGTGTCGTCTACTTTTAGCTTCACACTTCAAAGTGTCACATTTCCTCAACTTACTCCTAAGACATTCAGCTGCCCTGCATACTGAGAATGTCACAGTTTGTGTGAGGCGTTCAATGCAGAGTCGAAAACCCAAACCCGGCACTTTGTGGATGATTTGTCATTTTGTTTGCCAGTTCAGGCTCAGCAGAAACATCCAAGGAACAAAATCTCTCCTGGTGTAATGTGTAAAGTTAGCGGCAACAAATAGTGAAGCTCCAAACTGGCACAGCTCTTCTTACAACATCGAAACCAGAGGATTCTTCAGTGTAGGTTAGAGAAATGGATTTAAAAACAGAACATATTAAACTAATCAGTGAATTATAATAAGATCAAGTACTGAATCAAGCTTGGATTCTCCAGTTCTCCAGTGGGAATTTATCAATGTTTTATCAAAGCATTAATAACAAATAGATAATTTAATTCATAATGACATTTTGCCAACAATTTCAGGACAAGATTATCTTAGCAGAGCCTGCTAATGGCTAACCTTAACTTTGTTAAATATGCAAATATTCCTACAGCTGGAACGTCACCTAAATAAAAAACCCTCAAAAGACAAACAGCAGTCTCCAGATACTCGACACATTTTGATGCTATAATATTTAGACAGAGCACTAAAATAATTGAGGTTTGATACCCAGCCCGATTCCATCTTATCAGACAGTAAACTGTGTTAGAACGGTTCCTGACGGTGCCGTAGAACGCTGTACAACCCTGCTGCTGTATGGAACCCTTTTTGTTGAGAGTGTGTGTGCGAGGGAGGCCTCATGTGGGCCTGACCTGATTCCAGCCAAGCATCGCGTGCCTGACCAGAGCGTCTCTCTGTTCTTTCTCTCTCCCATCCACCCATCCGTCCATCCCTCTCACACTCTCTCATCCATTCTTCTCTTGCTCTCATTTTCTCTCTCCCTTTTTTTTATTTATTTTTTTTGCCCGCATTACAGTGTGCCTCACCGCCCATGTTGCACAGTTCACTTGAACACACTTTTTTATGCACACACACACACACACACACACACACACACACACACACACACACACACACACACACAGGGTCCCACTGGCTCCCAGCATGCTTACCTCAGTAGAACTGAACTGAACAATTTCACAGTGGCTTTGCAGCAGGCAAAATGAGAGTGGTACTGTCTGCCTGCATACTGTTCAGTAAGATGCTAATTAAAACTTACATATCTGGGCTAAAGTTTAGAGAAATTAATGGAAAACCACTTTTTCCATTGAATATATTAAACCACAATAATATTGCATTTTGCTCTTGAAATCATCTATTCTGTGGTGCACATGCCAAACCTTCACTTACTATAAAATATTTCCTGTAATGTGCACAGTTGGATGCATAATCGCCTCACTAAGGAGTCTTAACGGCCCAGTTTAACCTGCCAACCTGCTGCTGGATGCATGCCAGCATGGAGCGGAGGGGGTAAAACCCAGAGACGTAAACAAATGTTTGCTAGCATGTAACCCCACAGGCACAACTATGTCGTACCACCTTTGTCTTCTGGCCACGTAGTGATAAAATAGAAAATAAACTCAAAAAGTTTGTGCAAATGGATTTGAAGTTAGTGGTCTAGTAGCCAGTAAAGTCCTGCCACATTACAAACTCCATAGGGTCTGGGTAACCCTCACCCCGCCCTCATCCATCTTTCAGAAGTATTGTTGTTGGAGGGATGATCCAAGGCCTGTCATCCCCAATTACCCAGATGTGGCCCTCAGCCTGCATCACTCCCACTAATTCTTTCCCTTTCTCTCTTCCGTTCCACTCTTATAGCGTCGACACACACACATACAAAAATAGAGAGACGAGCAGTGATTGTTTCAGAGTCTTATGTAAGGGTTTTCAAGGCATAGTATAAATGCTATATAATCCTACTGGGTGATAGAGCATCCAACAATTCTTGTGAACTTTGTGACTTTTTTGAACAGATCCGACATCATTGTCAGATTAGTGATCAACCGACTGTTAAAATGTTTGAACTTCACCATTAGGTTCTGTTCTCGTACCATCCAGTTTAAGCATCTTTAGGCTTTTCTCCTTCTCGTCTCTTTCCCCGTTAAGGAGAGTATGGTATAATTTCCAGCCCGGACTTGTCTTTATTCTCCAGAGGAGAAAAGAGGCAAAGGTCAGCAGCCTCAAAAATAGAGCAGCGCCTGCTCGCTCTCCTTTGGGCATGTCCTGTCAGAGCTCGGATTAGCGATTTGATGCTGTCTTTAGTAGAAACAACAGGGTAGTTTTATCTTTTTATGTCTTATCTTCTACTTGACTGAGAGATCCTGTGTTTTCAGAAAGTCCGAACATCACTGATGCTTCTTTTGTGGGTGGCTCATCATGTAGTACGTATGAGGCATCATCTACTCGTATCATCTGACCTACTTCACAAAGCACTTTGTGCTCACGTTGGGTCTGTAAATTTAGTGTGTTGCTCCCTCTGTGTGGTTCTTTTTAGTAGCCTTGTGAGGCCGGCCTATGGCAGTCAGGAGGGAGAGGGGACAGGCTGCCACCACTGCTGCGTCTTTTAAAAACTCTCTCCAAGCTGCTTTACAGATTACCAGTGCTGCAAACTAGGTAATCGCCCCTCAGCACGAAAGGGCTTATACAGTATACCAACTGCAAAGTGTGCACAATTCATTTCCAGCGCCACCTCACCCTGTTCGCTGCTTTAATCGGATTCTTGTTTTTGCTGTTTAGTTCTCACTATTATGTGAGTGGGTGCTGTTGTTTACCACTCAATGCTGTTTGGATGCACAGCACACATGCGTATGGCTGGTGTATGTACAAGTGGGAGTGTGTGCTAGGCTGTGTGTGTTTGCGTGACTGATCATTTCAAACCTTCTCAGCTTTTTCCTGGTGGCAGGTGGCACCAATATGGTGTAACAGTGTGAGTGTAAACTAAAGATACATACATGGAAGGATGAAGGGGAGAGGAAATGCACAAAGAGGCTCTGAATAGGCATAATTCAGTTATAACGCTGTGCACTTTTCCACACTGAATTGAATGCTGGATTGTTTTCTAGTAAAAAGCTGATAGCAAATTGTAACCATGATGAAAAATTAGTAACAGATGAGGTGCAATTTTCACCAACAACCTCTATCCAAATCCCCCACACAGACCACTCCCGGTTTTATTATTTTCCTCTTCCCCAGTGTTTTTTCCTTCAATGCTGTGCAGAAGTGGTGGTGGTGGCAGAGCAGTACAAGAGGGTTTATTTTGGCTCTGATGTGGTGCTCTAGTGCTGCTATGGAAAGCGTTAGCCAGTGAATGGTGGGGAGGCAGCACATCATCCTGCCAGAGCCAACAGGACTTCATCAACATCCCCCCTGCACTGTTTTGCAAGAGGGAGGAGTGCTAAATAACTTGAATGCAGAGCCAGCAGTTCCTGATTCTTAAACTTGTTGCTTATAGTAAATGCTGAAGTGACAGAGTGCAGTTATTGACTTTTATTAAAAGCCCTTTAGTGCAATTATTGTCACACATCACTGATTAGATGTGCTGTTCGCTGTGTCAGACTTGGTCAGAATTATAGAGCAGGTGTTGGCATTAGATCTTTGGATTACATTGCAATAAGAAAAGGAAATGTTCGTCCATCTTAAAGCAGCAGGAGTCTCGTACGATGAGGAAAAAAATGAGCTTTTGTGAGTGAACTCTGGAGGATAACTTGTGTGTTCTGGTGACAACACCCCCTTCCTGCAATGTTCCTTTCTCAGCTCATATGCTTCCCATCAAGCAGAGTGATCTACATGACGTCAGTGTGTGTGTGTGTGTGCATGGGGAATGGTAGAGAAACCAGTCCTGCTTTCCAGATGTGAGAAGAAAGGAGGAAAATAAAAAGAACAGGATGGACGAAAGACTGATGACAATAAAGGGCTTATGGCAGTTTCAATCCGTCATGTGGTTGATGATATTTGTCAGGTTGGAGGTAGACTTCCTTTCACACTTGTTAATGCAGCCAGATCATATCATACCCAACTGTGGGGCCCCGACACCATCTTCAAACCTCAGTTTCCTCGTTTGCTCACTCTGTAAACAAATCTAAACACTCTTTTTTTTTTTTTTTTTTTTTGCCCCTCGACGCACACTTGGCCTTGAATATTCTGGTCTCCACACCTCCTTCTCCAGAACAAACTCCTCTCTCAGAAGTCACAACAGCTTCTTTCTAAGCTCCCCAGTTTTAACCTTCCAGCCCCTACCCAGGAGGGCTGAAGTTAGCGGCTCTGGATACAACCCAAACTTTCTGTTGGACTGTTATTCAACCTGACCCCTTCCTGACCTCGCTGTGGCCTGGGCTCTCTGGCCGTTAAACTGAGGATGTAAAGACAAGCTCTGACTTGTGGTCATTAAAGGACATTTGGCACAATCAAGCCTGTAAGTGTCCCTCCCTTGATTACTTCTCAAGATAGTGTTTGTAGAGTGAGCCTGCATTCAAAAGGCCAGACGTAATCACCCCCCTTCCCCCAACACCACCACCTCCTTTCCTCAATTTTTGTGTTTTTACAGTGGTCCAGACCATAAAGTCAGTCAAGAGGTGGCTTTGGCTGTTTCCCAGCGAGGTCACTGAGGGTCGTGAACCTTCTGTGACACTGAGAAACAAGCCCTCTCAGGCAAGTCTGTTGAATACACGTCTTTATCAGTTGGCATCACGAAGCCTCCTGATAAGGTGCAAACTCTCACTGTGTGGCTCTCTGATGACAAAATCTAGCATTTGACTAAGTGGCACATTCACAGCAATGATCGTTAATGCTCAAGCTACTCGACACTGCAAGATGAATGACATAAGGTCAGAAGTTGACAGGCTGCAGAAACGTGTGAATTGCACATAAAATAAGATTTATTCCTATTCCATTAATCTAATAAGGTAAAGTCTGTGGACTGCAGGAGGGTCGAAAATCAAATGCCAGGGGGGAGCAAATATAAACATGACGTGACTTGGTTGTTGGAGCCTTGCTGTCTTAGATGCCGGGTTTATATGGCTCCAGGGTCAACTGGTCACTGTTATACAGGGGTGTAGGCTAGTTGACAGGTAGCACAGGCCCCTCTTTTGCCATCTGGCAACCATAAAGCCAGCCCAGTAATTCTGACTTTTGTACTGTTTAATGGGGCTCTCTGGGGGTTGAGCATAGGTGGGAGAGGATGTAGGACTTCTGTTTGGCCCCTCGCTCCACACCTTTTACACAGAGACTGCTGTTTAATTCCTCCTTCGAACAGGACAAGGTCAGATGTTTGCTTTGGGCAGCTGTTTGATTTGTGTCAGCCCATGTGTACACACGCACAGGGCATTGCAGCAAAATTCTCTGTTGGTGCTCAGAGCTGCAGCTATTTTATCAGTAGGTTCTCATTGTAACTAACCTATGCATCTTCACAAATGTAGTAACATGGCCAACCTGCTTCATCATTTATTTGATTTCTTGCAGCAGATTGCTGAAGGTTACATGGAGGACGTTATAATATTCAAAACACGTCCAATTTTTTTTACTCTGGCTAAAACTGCTGACGATGGTGAAGAGCTGCTGTATGTGACGTAAAATAGATAACACGAACAAACGTGCGTTCTCGACATTTCCATCTTCTTCTGCTTTTCTGACACTTCACCGGCTCTCTGCACAAGTCTTAGTGGCATCACTTTCATACGCGGCGAGGCCTCACAGGCATGTCAGATAAGAGAGTGAGAAAGGAAACATGTGAACATTCTCAGCACCACCAGAACTAGACAAGGCAGAAATAACAGCCAGGCCAGTGGAAAGGTCGCAGATAAATAAAATGGTTCTCCACTCTGAGATGTATTCTTAACCTCAAACAGAAAACCTCTGAGGGGTTCGGTGTTTAAAGTTGTGCCTCAGGACGATGCTGTTGGGGCGTCTGAATCAGGGCACAGTGCTGTAGTATAGTTAAAGTAAATTTTACCTGCAAATGGAATTCAACAGTACTCCAAACTGAATTAATTTGACTAGTCAGGATTGTTAAGGAGCCTGCAGAGGGACTGACTGTAGTTAGTTGCATGTTAAAAAAAGGAGGCTCAGGGTGAAAAAAGCTCGAGGACAGTGCTTTTGTCCCAATTACAGCTAATCCATTTAGTTGCAGAGAAAGTGGGGACCCCCTGCTAGTCCGCTCTGACTAGACAGAGGAAGCTGTATAGAGAAGAAAGCCAAGCAAATAAGGGAGGAGGCAAAACCTTACCGCCCCCCCGAGAGAGGAGAAAGTCAAGCACTATCATCTGTCTTTTGTCTTTGGGATTCATCTGCCTTTTCACTACCACTTTTCAGCCGGAGCTTGGAATATGTTAAGCGGAGAGACATTAGCCAGACCAATCCTGTTATGAGCATCAGTGCTGGGGAAGGGTGGGGGGGCTACAGGGGGAGGACACAATCTTCTTAAGTGATTAATCAGCATGTGAAAGTGAGACCTATTGAGGGATTTCTCCACCTCGAAATTTCATCTACCCGTTTTTTTGTTTTTCGACACATGTTGTGATTCAATCTAAAATTTGATCCATCCTAAAATTACACTTTTACAGAAGAAAGATGTCAACCGTACAGTGTGAGGCACAGGTCTTTATTCAAATTATTTGATCAACACTTTTTAGGTTTTTCACCTTTTTTAAAATGATCACTCTGGAGAGCATCTTTGAAAATCACTCCGCAAGGAAAATGTGTTTTCAAGTACAGCTGACATTGTGTTGACATGGCTTTAGTCATCATTAGCATGGGAAGAGTGGTTTGTCAACTGGCATCATTATGCAAGCTGTGGGGTTGCAGGAGAAGGCAATTAGCAGGGCCCGGGTGTGAAAAACAAACACATTTGGTGAAGTTTCACCCTCATTACCTCATTAGGTGGTGCAATGAAGGAGAAGCTTTTTTTTGCCTACAGGCCTCTGGCTGCGTGTTACAGAGAGTGATGTCAGTGAGGCTCTGTGAGACTGAAAGCCAGACGAAATAACAGAAGTAGAAAAAAGTGTGGTCACAACCTCTCCACAGAGAAGATAAAGTCATGCCACAGTTAGTTGTCTATATTGTGTTTTGTATGTTAGTCGCTAATCTGTGTGGGTGCCTACACTCTGCATGCATGATTAATCAGGAGTGCCTACAAACGTGTAGGTATCTGCTTGTGTGTGGTGATGTGTGAGCGTTTAGGAGGCTGACACATCAACCAATGCCCATATCTGAAATATGCCTTTTAATATTTGACCAATGTAGACAAACAATGTGAAAGATGATGTATATGAATGACGCAAAACCTCAGCATGTAGTCACATTAAAACATCGAAGGGAGGTCATTTGAGTAATTATTGCCCCCAAAACACACCCTCCTTCTCCCCATCCTCCTCCACCAACACTTCCACAGTTGGGGTCCCCCTTCGTCCTGCACCCCAACAACCCCCTTACCCCACCACATAGACCCCTACCGGCTTGCCTTTTAGATGAAGAGACGGGGCAGCGGGGCCTTTTTATGAGCTGCTGTTCGCAAAGCAATTACTGAGCTTTAATGAGGCTGTCTGGAATTTCACAGGCCCCTCTGCCGTGTCACTTAAGCCAAGTACAGGAAAAATACTATCACCTAACTAGATACAGGAAAATAAAATCACCTTTCAGAAACGGAAACAAAACTCTAGACCGATTTCAGCAGCCAAGAGAGAAACTCATAAGTAAAATATAATTAGAACGCATTGAATGCTTAAATAGTTTCACACCGTGCACCCATATCTAAAGAGGGTCCACACTTTCTTGTGGGAACTACAAATGAGAGTGAAACTGATGATTAGAACCATAACTCTTACGCATGCTTGCAGATAATTTCAATTTAAGTGAAATTAAGCTATTCCTCATTTCGTTCAAACCCCCTCAATGACCGTTTTGTGAATCAAAGCTTTACTGTGCAATTAGTTTGCAATGATTTTACGCTGAAAATAATTAGAATAACTTTTTCTTCTTCTTTTTTCATTGCGCTGTGGCCCCCTCCTCCTGCTCCTGCTGCTGTTTTTCATCTATAGGTGAGTATCACTGTCTGCAGTTCTTCATACTTTCCATCTCAGGGCCCTCGTTTTATTTGCAACCATAGCTGCAGTCACAAGACCCTGTTAGATGTAGCAGTGGCTGTCCATTTCACCACGATAACGCACCACATGCACATGCTCATAGAAACACTGCTGCCTTTCACTCTGGAGCTGCAGTAGAACACACTGTGTGTCCAGGTTAGTCATGTTACATGTGCTGCATAATTGTAATTTAATGGCGGCAGCAGCAGCTCCACTCGCCTACATTCAACCTGTGCGCAAAGGTTGTAAACTGAGATTTGTCAGGCAGTTTTAGAAGGGAGGAGCTGCACTGTGGGGAGGGGAAGGGTGCGGTATTGAAACCCCCAGCTCAGACCGAGGTTGGTTTAACCAAAATGGCCGCCTACCACAGGCCTCTGTGAGATGGAGTAGGGTGTAACCACATGCTTCTGCTATCTTCCACGTAGCAGCAGAGCATGCTGTGACCTACAAACTGTTAAGTGTGTGCACACAGCAAGTCTTTGCTTTGTTCAACCTCATGTCTTACAACTTTTTTTTCACAGCTGTGCCCACCACCAACTCTCAATTTGTTTCAGCATGCTTCACAGAGCTCCTCAAAGCCACAGGGCTTTGCAAAGCACCCGTTCGACCAACAGTTAAGATCAACCGTGATTTAACGCTTTGTACTTTTTGGGCGTTTTCCCGCTCACTAATCGTCATTTTAGCTTCATTGACCAAGTGTGTTATTCACGTCTTATACAATCTGACGTTAAAACTTATTTGTTGACCCTGAACACACTAGGTTGGTGTGTAGTGCTCCTTTAAAAGTGATATTAGGACACGAGGATTATAAGTGTACAGTGGATCCAGCTTATAAAGGTCCGTATTCAGTTATTTTCGAGTTCAAATACCGGTACCTGAGAGGGATCGTTGCGTTCTTTCTCTTCTGCTGTGGTGGACTTTTGTAAACATTTGTCTGTGGGAGGAGGTTGCTGAAGTCACCTCCTCTGCACTGAAGAAAACTGTAACTATGTAAGTTTTAAATCCTCAAAATGCATCACAGAAGGAGCACAGATGTTCTTCTGACTGTGGATAGCTGGCTTCTCTCAGAACAAAGACCCAACCGTCTACCTCTGGGGAATGCATCAGCTCATCTGTGGGATGTGGGAGACCTGGGGTGGAGGGCGCAGAGGTCAGCGGGTCACGGTGGCTCTTTGTGTGTGTGGTGTACGATGGTCTACATCCTCCTCCTCGGACTGCAAATGAGCATGACAGTGTGGACAATCTGGCCAGTTTGTGTATGTGTTTGGGTGATGGGAAGGGCTATCCCCGGACAGGGGTGAGAGGTCATGTCCTTTACGGAGTACAATCATAGAGAGGTGAAGTGCTGCTGGGAAATAAGTGACAACCAGCTTAGAACTATTGATGCACTTGTCATGTGTTAGCATCCCTACTAATAGGTATTTAACAGCATCCTTTAGGAGAATACAGTAACAAGTGACCCTCATGAACAAGACGACCTCCAAAAACAGCAGGACGCAGGAAGCCTCCCAAATATCTAAATGGTTGAACATTTTGATATTTTAAGGCCAAATTGACTCCTACATTCTCTTCTGAACACGTTTCTTCTTCTTTAAACGTGCTCAAATCGATGCATTTACGTACAGTGACAACGTTACGGTGAATAAGCAGCCTGTGAAGTTCACAAGCAGTTTACAATCCACAGCTTTGTTCAGATTTCAGTTTTTCTGTCATAGTTTGGTTTTCAGTCATAACATGACTGATGGTGGACGCAACACAGTTTCAGTCTTGGTTTCAGATCCCTTACACCCTCAGTTCGACTCATTTGTTATGTAGCAGCGCAAACCTTTCTAGTACAAGGAGATGACAGCCACTGAGGCCAGCATAACCAACCAAAGAAGAAAAAGAAAGACAATGAGGAAGTGTTACTACATAGCTTTGGGGGTTGGTGTGACGTAAATATCATCACCGGCTGTGTTCAGTCTTTCCATGTCACCTCGTCCCGGCAGACGCTCCAGAGACACAGTGAAGCAGAAAGAGGTGAAGAGAGATTGAAGAAGAGCGAGATGAGAACACATGAAAGGAGGGAAACTGAGTTCGCTTATGCAGACGTGTGTGTGTGTGTGTGTGTGTGTGTGTGTGTGTGTGTGTTTGGCGGGCGACTCGCCCTTGCAGGTTTCTCTATCACTCAGCTTCCATTAATTTTTAATTGCTTCCTCCGCCTGGCACACAGCTCCACTTTTCACTCAGTGAGCAGAAACAAGGAGGTAGGAGAAGGTAGGACTCCCCAGCAGAGGAGAGAGGAAGGAGAGGTGGAGGGAGTGAGGAGGAGGCACAGAGTGACAGACAGGGAGGTAAATAAGAAGAAGAGAAATCTGCCTCCCCGTGCCAGATTTGCATCGATCCTCCTTCATGAACCTTATTTCACTGCACCTACCATCCTCCTGTTCCTACCCCTCTTGTCTTCTTCTGTCATCCTCTCCTTTTTCCTTATTCACTGTCCCTGAGCGTTTTCTCCCACCTCCAGCCCCAGGTCTCCTTCACCGCTGGTGAATAAATGAACAGGAGAGGAAACCCAAAGCCTTTGATGGAAAACAGTGGAGTTTCAGCACACTCAACATTTTGACCGTCTCCCTCTCCATCCAGCCCTCACCCTTTCAGTTTCTCTCTCCCCCCTCTCTCTCTTTAAATTAAACATCAAAGGCATAGCCCTCCACTCGATGCTCTTGCTTGCCCGCACCAGCAGCAATGCCACGGCGCCTTTTCCTTGTTTGAAAGTTGCAGAACGCATTTCACACCCAATCTAACCCACTTTTTCTGCTGATGCCTACTCCTGTTGGAGTGCCCTCTTGAGTTTTCAAGTATGTGAGTAGGGGGCAGGTGGGAATGAGGGGGTGTGGAGGTGCCGGGGCTCGGAGGGACAACAACCTGAGGAGGAACACATTGTAGTTCGAGGAAAACTGTCGATGGATATATTGTGCTGATGGTCAACGTGTTGTTTGACCCATTTAAACCCCCAGACTCAAACATTTCGATGCAGCAGTGTGTGGAGCAACAGGAGAAGCTTGACAATAATATCGATCAAACTGTTACATTGAACTTCTGCTTCAGCAGATGATATTAAAGCCATTTGTTGTATAAAACACACACTCGGTTGTAGTTTGTGGGTTGCGCTAATTAAACTGTGAGAGAGGGAGGCGGAGGAGCTGTGTAGCTCGGTGCCTGCCACTCAGAGAGCGAGCGAGCACGAGAGAGGCTGCAGAATACATTATTGCTGTCGAACAACTTTGGAGGCTGAGAGAGAGAGAGCATGGGAGACGGGTATTAGTGTGGAGGGGAGGGAGGGCAGGCGGGAGGATGGAACAGCTGCAGTCTGGGCCTCCAGCCTCCTGGCTAGACTGCTAAAAGTTATTATTGAGCTCCTGACCAGAGACTCCCTCCATCCTTCCATCCATTTATCCATCCACAACAGACAGAGGAGAACAAGGGACGGAACCAGCACTGAGTTAAACTGACTTGTTATCAGAAAGGAGAAAATGGTTTGTTCCAACATAACAACCATAAATGATGAGCTTATTTTCTAGAAATAAGTATAACACCATAAAAACATGATTAACATAGGAAGAATCTGAGCCCATGAAGGCACAGGAAAGGTTTGAGTGTTTTTAGTTCATTACGTCCTCAGAGGTCCACTCACTTTCTAGTGTCTAAGACCTGAAGCCTCATAAGTTATATTTCAGCTAATCAGGTTGGTTAAATGTATTGTCCTGGGTTTTGGGTCTAATTATCCATGGGTCCCTTTCCATGGATCTGTTTCAGATTGGGGCCACAATTATGTAATTAGGGAACTCATTTTCAGGTTGAGCATTGACCTTTAGTTAAAAGTCAGTGATCCAGTGAGTGTTTTCCACCTGTAACAAGACAGCTCTGATGTTGGGTGGTGTCTCCTAATGTCTTATAATGAATCAAACCCGCTCAGCCGACACACATACATACAACAAACTGCACAGTCCCACTATACTATAAATGTTCCCATTTTAGAATTCAGAGAGTTACTAGAGGAGAGTGGAGAGGATAAAAGAAAGACAAGGGCAGGGAGAAGGAAGAGGAGGAGGAGAGAGACTGCTGGCTCCTTGCCATGCCCTCTCAGTGTGACCTTCCTCGTAAATAGCTCATACAACTCCCCCCACCACCACCAACCAACCGTCACCCCTTGCTCATTCTGATGGCAGGAAGGTAGAGAAAGCCGAGACGGATTTAAGCACCTCGACAAGCCCCCATTTTATTTCTGCCAGATTCTCTCTTTGCACCAAGAAATCCAGGCACCGTAGAGACAGATGAGCACGAGCAACCAGCAGATCACGTGGACATCAGTCAGTGTCCCAGTCATCAAATTATATGTAAAAGATAAAAGCTGCAAAAGAAAAGGGAACAAAAACTAAGTTTGTTAAAGCTCTGCGTACACAAAAAAGAACTTTCTCACATAGGACAGTGCACATGAACTACACCTCAAGCCACTTCCCAGATCTGATTAATATGTGACATTCCAAAGGTCACAAGATTCAAGACATCTTCCAGAGCTCATTTGACTATTAAATAGAGCAGTGTTGCAATTAACTATTCCATAAATTGGTCTGCCAAATTAAATTGGCAGAGTGTGACATCAAATCTCTATGGAGACGGTGCCAATCCTTCCACTTTACTCCATGCTGCAAAACAGATGTAGGTTTGTGGAAGTTGACGCTAAGGAATTGGACTCAAATCAAGGTTTTGCTCAACAAAGATTTATTGCCACCTTTAATATAGGCACTGCTGGCATAAAACCGCACCAGTATAGCACTAGTATAGTTTACTGCAGGAACCAATGCCAAGGCTCTGTAGTGAGAAAGAAGTGGAGGATGGTGGTGAAAATGAGCAAACAATCTGTAGGTTTTCTAACATTGCAGTGCTGTTTTCTTCCTCCGTCCCGCTGTTCCCTCTTTGTCACTGGGACTCAGTCACTGCTGGCTGAGGCAGATGGCACGTGGATCGTGAAAGGGCAGCGCCCAACAATCCTCACCCACTAACCCGGCACCCATTTGGGTGCCACCTGCTCCTCTTTTCTGTTTGACCCTCATGCCAGTCACACACACAATGCAAGAACGTGTGACTAAATGTGATGAGAAAGAAGTTGATTTTCATTTCATTAGGTCTACTCACAGTTTCTTAAGTTATAGACTAGCAACTGAACAAGGCGAAAATAATCTGCATCTACATGACATTGAAGGTCAGGCTCACTGCCGTCAAGGACACATCCTGGAAGTTCGCTTTAAGCTTGGGGAAGATTAGACTGATCTTATTTTCGGGTAGGTCGCTTGCTTATACCTTCTTTTCCAAAGCGATTTGGGAAAAGAGGCTATAAAGCTCGGTGAGCCTACAAGTCCCATCATGCTTCCAAGTTTCCAACAGGATGCTAGTCATACATGTGAGAATTAGAACTCACAGTCTTGCAGACTGCATTACTTTACATGACTTTAAGGTCCTCTCAAGTGCTTTTCCCAGTTAGATTTTTACAAAGGCGGGTGTGGATTACCTCAGTGTGGGCCTTGAATAAGGCAGCTTGTTCCAAAACAGATGTGGTGTGTTGCGCGGTGCTCTAGCAGAGAGAATGAGCTCATTGTTTACAGTTGAACCTGGTGCTAATCTTTTGTGAAACGCTAACAGCTGCCTAACTGCACCCCCAGCCAGCCTTGATATCGCCCCCCCCCCCCCCGGCCTGCCTGCGTGTGTGTGTGTGTGTGTTGGCTTTGGCAGACTCCAAAGGACCAACGAGGCGCCTCATGATTGCCACCCCCCACTCAAAGCACCATCATCTCCATCCCAGTGCACTCCCCAAATCTAATCTACGCAATGAAATCGATCAGCGTCACTGCTCACTACGGCCAGTGCAGACTCACCAGTGTTGGGTTGCCTACTTAAGCCCCAGCAACCATCAGCCTCTAGATTACATGCATTGGAATACATTGCTAGAATTTACTGCAACCTACACACACAGAGACACACACCAACTTGCTTTCATATCCAACTGTGATTGCACAATCCAGTGTTGACTGCGTGTGGTCAAATGGTGGTTGCGAGCAAAGTGACAAATACAGAGCGATACTGCTGTGTGATTACAGTGGTTGATTGGCTTTTTACACAGTTTTTTTTTGGTGATACCATCAGGCACTTGTTCATTCTTTATCACTGAAGCACAGTCCTACACAGTGCAAATGTTGGAAGTCATTTTTCATGACTAATCGTGTTAAATAACTGAGAGCTGTAGGCTTTGCAGGGGAGTGAACATAAAACTAGACGAATGGGAGGGTGAAGCCAGTTGAGGGATGATAGTTGTACTACTCCTAATTGACTTAAGTGCCCTTATTAGTCTTGGGCCATTAGCACCTCCGCTGTGTTCTAATTTACCATATCTATTTGCAGTCCACAGCACTTATCTCCTTTCTTGAGCATGCTGGCCTGTTCTATGTTCCTGCACACTGACCTTTTATTAACGTACTCTCTGTGAAATTTAAACTGGTGCATGGTTTCACCTCGATGGCAGCGACAAGATGTACAGATTTCCCTTCCATTAAATTTATATTTTATAGGCTGTAGAGACGCCAATGAGAGGCTGGGCCCTTGTTTGTGGTGCACGGCGTAGCTAAAGACAGTTTGATGTTAATTTCCTTGCACTTAAGCCCACGGGCGGCTTCCTGCCTGCCTCAGCTCTTGATGCATTTTTTATTATTCTTGTGCCATTCTTCTCCCTTCCCCTTTCTCCTGTTGTTATATTTTTGCCTTTGTTTTTTTTTTTTGTCTTCCTACTTTCTCCTTTCTGGTAGAGAACTGTAATCTCTCTCCCACATGACGGGACAAAATAAAGGGAATGGGGAAGTGGAGGAAATGGCCACTTCCTCTTTTTGCTGCCACATTGCCTTCATACATCCCATTCTCTTTTTCCGCTCACTCCAGAATCTGTTTAGTGTGTATATGAAAGCTTATCTTCGCATGTTGTCTCGGGGAAGACAAAACGATGAGAGTGTACAATGAAGAAGAGAGTTTGGGAGACGGGCAGGGAAAGGAAAGAGGGAGATCTCTCAGGGAAGTACAGCCAGTGGAAAATCTCCAGGCCTGCCAGTTCGAACTGGTACATTCTGGACTCTGGACACAACAGTTTTATTTCCCCAGTCCTCTAAGAGAAAGACAGATGTTCTGTCGTTGTGCTCTCCAACGTAAGCTCTTCCCCCTTCTGTTCATGACCTTTCAAGGTGTCCCAGTGGGCAAATCAGTCCTCAAAACCTTGAATTTTTGGCACTAATGCTGCAGCTTCCAGGCCTTATTGTCAGACTGGCCAGGAGCAATTTGCACAAGAAGCCAAAAAAATTACAGGGCTGTTTGTGTACAATGGCAGCGATGCCCAGGACTGCATCAGCATTTTACCACTGACAAGTGGATAATTATTATATGCCATTATACCACCATCAAATTTGACTAATGTGCTAACACATTTGTTTGGTAAATCCACTGGGTTTTTAAGTGAACCTTCCTTTAGGAGGTTAGTTTGGCTTGTACTGTACTATCCAATGATGTCTGTGAAGTCTTAGAGTATTAGCATTTGTACCCACAGCAGAAGGCCAGGACCCAGCACTGATAAAGCCTCATGTACCCAAAAACAATGAGCTCACTCAGGGGGAAGCTGCACACAAACACACATACTGTACAACCGATACGAAATGTTGTTCACCATTGTGCCTACACGATAAAATGGAGATTACAGTCGGGCAACTTTATCTGGAGTTTCTCAGCATTGAAACGACTGCCCACAAATTCAATCTTTGATTGGGAGGAATTATTTTTTTTTCTTTTGAAGCCACAGATGAAAGTAACTGTGTGTTCCACAGTAACAAAACAGACTGTGATAAGTCTGTCTGGGAATCTCGTCTCCTCGGCCTCAGACATAACAGATGAGTGCTATGTGAGATTGGAGGGAGTTGAGGGAGAGGAGGAGGAGGAGCTGGGGGCCGTCACATAGTTTACCCAAAGCAATTATGTAACTGTGTCATGGTTTCAGAGGATGGGGAAATGAGGAGGGTGGGAGGTGTCTGGACAAGAGAAAAGACCTTGTACTTAACAGGAAGAAAAGCCTGGATCAGCGAGGAGTATACAGTCTAGTGTTGCACTGAATTTGATGTTTATTAAAATACAACATGTGGATACAGCAAAAAATGGTGGCTTTCATAGGAAGTAGTCGTAGTAGCTGCAGGCCCTTTGTCACGGCGTGGGGTTTTAAATTGACAGGGACAGACAGGACAAAGAGATGGCACTTGAGCAATTGAGGTTAAAGGATAAGCAAAGAGAGACTGTAACAGACAGCTGACAGAATCCAGAGACAGCTGATAGAGAGTCTGACGTCTTCTGCCACAGTCTGTCTCTCTGGCTCTTGTCTGTGTGTCACGTACACTATTCCCATAGCCGCCATTGGAGCTTGCCCTCCCTCCCTTTCTGTTCTCCCACTCTCCCATCACAGATATCCCAGTGGGCTGTGGGGTTTGCTAAGGGCAGTGGGGCTGATTGTCCAGAGCAACAGACGTCCAGCTGATTGGCCTGGCGCTGGCTAGTTTCAGCTGACAGTGACCATGTGTGTCCTCCTTAATGAACGTGTGCATTTCAAAAGAAAAAACACTTTATTTAAACGTAGTTTGTATTCCTGAAGCCCAGAAAGTTTCACTAAGTACGTAAAATGTTCACTTGAAGAGCTGTCAGGTCTTCTTTTTCGGCATGAAATTCTTATTTTATTCTCTTTTTCCCCATTTGTGGGTTGTGTTAAAATGTTTTTGACCACATCCATCGGTCACATATCTCAGCAAAAGCGATATTTCATGAGCTTTATTTCTTCAATTTCATTCTCATATTGGTCTTAAATTCTCTTATCTTCTCTTATTCTAATCTTATCTAGCATTAATGACGTCTTAAAAAGTCTTACAGTTGCCTTAGGGAAACCTGCAGCTGCCAAGCCTTTGGCAGCTTACAATAATCAGCAGTAATGTGATGGTTACACTGGCATTACTGCATGTGCTTCCCCACTCACAGCGAGAACGAAGGCAAAGTCGCACCACATGTGCACTCGCCTTTTTTTTTTAACGGCTGTTGTTTTCCACTGATTCAGACACACTCTGATATGTGTGGGTTTCATTGAACAGTTTGCGTCTTAGGAAATGGCTTGGAAGTCAGCCTTCCCTTGCTTCTTTGGCCAGGAAACGCCAAACGTCTGAGATTCGTCATTTGTTCCATCTGGCAGACCCAGTGGAGGGTTTGGAGGGGCCGAGAGCTTACATAACTAAAACAAATATCCAACATTTTAGGGGATTACATCATAACAATAGGATCAAATTGGTTTTAGTTGCATTTACGTGCTGGGAAGGTGCAGCAGTGCAGTTGTAAGCGAGGTTGGTGTTAGAACGTAAGACTTGTACAAAATCACCGTCTAGCATCTGGTCCGGATAATTTCATGATGAGTAGAATCATCAAATGACATCATAACTGTTATAGCACATAATGTCATGTCTCACAGGTGATGTAGTCACGAATAACATTATCATAAAAAACACAAATCTTACGAGGATGTTATTATATTTGCAGGTTTTGTAATGTTTGGAAGCGATTACGAGGTTTCTTACTGCGCTTTTGGATTTTTATTTTTATAATGCCTTTAGCGGGCGATGTGCTGAATGACGTCTGTGTTCAAAACTTTGTTCTAGCCCCCCCACCCACCCTCCTTATCCTGCTCGAGCTGCTCTAAAATAAGGCGTGAGTGCCTCATGAAGTGAGAGGGGAAAGAAAAAAGGCTTTCGCACACACCGACTGAATGATGGATTTTATTTGGTCTCTGTTTGCAGAGCCCGAGTTTGGCTGTGTTGGTCTGTTATGTCGGTTTCTATGGTGAAAAACACCGGCCACGCCAGACTCCGAGTAGTACAAGGAATAAAAAAAGCATGTGCAAGGACGGGGAGGGGACGGTGGTGGGGTTATGAGGGAAACTCGATTCCAAGAATTTGGAGGGTGTGGAATCACAGAGAGCAAGACATGACAGACAGTTTGTGTGCAGCAAACCCAAACACTAAAGCAAAGACGGAGCAGGAACAGCCTCTCTCAGAGTCCAGTAGAAATAAAAAGGACACCTCTAAAGCATGTGTTCTACAACACGGGTTGACAGAGCAGAGTTTCTGAAAGCGTCTACAAAATAAAGCTGCCAATAACCGATATGAGAACGAGCTTGTAACAACAATATTATGACAGCCATTTCTAATCGGAGGGTTTCTAGACGTTTGCATGAGCCACTGCACTCAGACTCTATTCTGGGCTCTGTTCTAGTAACGTAGCCGCGTCGAACATGTCGAACGATCAAAAGGAAACAACATCAATGAAAAAACAGAACTCGGGTTCCGCTTACTTGTGTTTTAGGTGCTGAAATTCACATTTCACAGTCTAAATAAATAGATGGAGTTCCTTTGTAAATGGGTAAAGTTGTTTGTACGCTGTGTAGCACCAACTAATTGCATTTGTATAACCCCAGAAACTACACGTGCAGCATCGTGCAGATACTCTCTCCCCTGAAGTCCATTCAGATCCAGAGCGAGGTGCCGTTCAGTTCACGGTGCTAATCCCACATTTCAACATGAGCAGAGCTGTTGCTTATTCAAACCATTTCCTCTCCATGAATGAAAGATGAGGTGCATTAGCGCAGCATGCTGACATGTGACTGGTGTGAGTGTGTGTGTGTGTGGATGAATTAGAGATGAGGTATGTTAGCAGTGTCAAAGTCAGATTGATGGAGTTCATTTTATTTAACAGATTGAAGTGAGTGAAAGGTCAGGTGTGAGTGCAAGACTGCTGCTTCACTGCTGCCATTTCCTTGATTGGTGCATGTGTGTGTGTCTGCAGGTGTGCAGCAGCGAATGTTTAGACTAAATCAAAGTGCTCTTGTTGTTTTTTCTTCTTTGTCAGTCTGCTGTATACGCAGCTGCATTGAATCTCTCTGTTCATCTTTTCACATCTGTGTGTGTCTCATGTCCATACCTGTTTGTCTGTTATCAGTCCATCTAGCTACAGCTCAGCTCGTGGTATGTAGCTCACCTGCAGTGAAAGAACTCCCACACACAAACTGTGCCAGCACACTCTTGTGTGTGTGTGTGTGTGTGTGTTGGCAGTGCAGACAGTTACTGAGTCCAGTTAGGTAGTCAACACAGAGGCACTGAAATACATGTCTGCATGTGCACTTTACACACACACACACACACACACACACACACACACACACACACACACACACACACACACACACACACACACACACACACACACACACTTTCATGGCTTGTGTTGCCTGTCTGCAAACAAGGCATGGCAAGGTGAGTCACTCGCAGTCTTTGCCTTTCTACTCATGCTGTAGTGTGTGAGCGCAATCAGAACTCTCCCACGCATGCATGCAGGCACCCACACACACACACACACACACACACACACACACACACACACACCGAAAAGCCAGCCAAGTGCATATGCAAACAGATGTCACTCTGACCGAAAAAACAACAACAGCGTGCAGCTTGTTTCTGGCAGGTCGTGGTGAATCCGGCTCTCTGATGCGATCACTGTGTGTGTGTGTGTATGTGTCAGGTCATGCAGGTCATATAGGATCAGTTGCAGCGGAGTCTGCTTCGACTCTCTATCAACAGTTTAGTCTGACACCTCTTCACAAAAACCATGGGTTTACCAGTTGCCATGGCGACGGCTCTGGTTGACACAGCAGGTCTGGCCCGACACCGGTTTACACTGATAAAGGAAGCTGATATCGGCCTTTTTAATTCTATTATACTGTAACTCTCCTGGGTTTGACCCCGCCATTGTTCCTGGCACATACAGAATATTTATCTACGCACATGAAAGACAATGTTGATCTTTTGTTTGCGTGAGTAATACGCCAAGCGAGTGTGTGGAAACCTGTGACATGAAAAAACAGAGCTCGGTCAGTAAACCAATCCGTCTGACGGTCAGTCATGTGCTGCGTCCTGTCCTGAGACAGTCCAGGGGTTTTCTAAAACCAATCAGCTGTGACTTCAGAGCTGTCTGCCAGTCACAAGGGCATGGCTGCCGGCCCAGGTGTGCGACTGTGGAGCTTCTGAGGAAGGCATGGCAGTTAACACATCCCACTAAACAAATCTTGATTGATGAGACAGCAGGCCAACTGATGTTCCAGCCCCCTTTGACAGAAGCTGGAGACAGGCCCAGTGTACACATACGTACACACACTAAGGAACACGCAGGTCTACCAGTTTGCTGTGGCAACAACACAAACCAAAGCACATACAGCAAGTTGTTTCCTGGTTCATTAATGTGCTTTGGAATCAGCCCCTGAACTGGCTCTTCATTTAACTTTCATCACGTCTTAATAATACGCCTCACACCTGGAAACAGCACCGTTCTCTTGTGGTGCTTCATTCAGCAACATGTTCCTGCAGATGCAAATCACACGACAGCTATAGACTGAATTAATTCTGGTCTAATGTGGATTCTTGACTTCGCTGTACTGAGAAACCTGCTTCATTGAACATTGTTGAGGTTCTACTATGATTCATCATGCAGAGGAACCTTCTTGGGTACCGCGCAGAACTGTTTTTGTGAAGAGTGTGTTAGGAAAGAACTCGAAAGCGTCCAACCCCACCTCATTCCCCTCATGGCTGTCTTGCTTCAGAACATGTTTGGAGTGCAGCCGGCTCCCCTCGGGCACACACTTACTGTAAAACCAATCCTTTTTAATTAAGACAGATTCCAGTGAGGAAAGAAGAGCAACTGCTCCCCCCACATCCAAACACACACACACACACACACACACTATCCCACATAACCACAACATCCTGTCATTTGTTTTTCTTCCCTGTTCTTTTTCTTCCCATCGTCTCCTTTATTATTTCTTTCCATAAGAAAGTGACTTGTTCCTTTACTGGGCTTGTTCTGGTTCTGTTGGAAGGTGCAGTATCTGTGCACAGTCTTTGTAGTTGGACACTGTAACTGTAGAAATCAGTCACAAGAACCCAAATCAAGATGGCACCAAGCCTGACCTGAAGGGTTCAACCTGAAGTGTTCGACCTGAAGTGTTCGACCTGAAGTGTTCGACCTGAAGTGTTCGACCTGAAGTGTTCGACCTGAAGTGTTCGACCTGAAGCTGCTCTTTGAATGACCCCAGTTTTTACTGTCCAGTTGGCCTCTCCGTGAGCCACGTGATAGACTTCCCTTTGTTTTTTACGGCGTCCCTGCTTTGCTCGTCTCTGTTGTGTCTTTGCATCCCCCCCCAACCCTCTCAGTGAGCCATCAGGGCCAGAATGTGGCGGAACAACAAACACAAATAGTGGCTATAAACTTCAGACTTGTTTATGGCGTGGGTCTGCTTGCTCACCTCTTGGTGAACTCCTGCAACAGACACCACTGTCCTGTCTTTTTGGGGCATAGAACAACGTGACCCCAACTTCACCCTGCTCAACCTGCCCTTTGGACGACTTCAATGGGACTGCAGTCCTTTTACTTTTACTGCTATCTACTGCAGTAACATTCAACATACTCCATTTGATTCAGCTTATTCAATGATGCCTGTTGCCCATATGGTTTGACTTAATTAAATATTTGGGTCAAATCTGTCTGGCAGCTGATATTAAACAGTATTCGATGATTTAGGTGACAGTGAGTTCCCACCATCTACAAACTAAGGTACACCCAAGTGAGGCCAAAAGACCGTTTTATTAGGCATTGTTGGCCGAATAAAAGTTTTTTCAGCTGAACTGTGGCGGTGCCTCATAATGTGGAAGACCTTGGTTTGTTTTGTTGGGCAGGAGTCCATATTTGAGACCAAATGTTTGACTCACAGATCATGGGTGAGCTGGGATGACTAGCGTTGACTGGTTCTCTGAAATTGCTGCCAAGATGGTGGTGTTTGGCTCTGGGGAGGCTGGCACCTCGACTGTGTGCAAGTTTTATGGGTGAAAGTAGGGCACTGAGCCTGGCAGCAGAATGGCAGTCGGTGTTTTCCCATCCTCCTGCGTTCACAGGGAATTTTGCTGTGCATAATGAAGGAGAGAGGCCTATTTTCTTTTCTTATGGTGGCATCATGTATTTCAGAAAGTTGTTGGTGCAGGTAAAAGTCACAGAGCTCTAAAAACCCAGCGTACCTTTAGGATTTAGATGAAACATCGTGCGTAGCTACTCTCACGGTTCTGCTCTTGTTTTTCTCTGATTCTTGGCCAATATTTACACTTCACTCATGCACTGGAGCAAATCGTAAAACTCTATTTGACATGCTTGACAAGATCTCATTTGCATATACAGTTGCATGTCATGATTACATTCAAGCCTGTTCGGCACACGGTAACTGTTACTGCACGTTGAACGGGACAGAAACGTGATGTAGTGAGTCCAGCTTTTGTTTTAAAAGGGTCAAGTTATGGGAGGCCTTTGTAAAGGGTTGTTAAATTCCTGCAGTGGAAAAGGCTACTAGTTAAGTGGTTTCATCCTAATCTGCCCCACATTTTATTAACCACAACAGTAAAGTAAGGCTTAAAGGAGCAGTTGTTTTCTTTGCCACCCGGGTTCTCGCTAGACAAGACCTCCAGTGTGTTACTGTCTTCCCTCGCTCCCTTGTAACATCCATATCTCATCCAATTATGCTGGTTCGTGAGGTTTGACCTCGGCCGTGACCCGGTGGTTTTAATTCCTTCTGTCATTGATAGGAGGGGGTTTAGGGTGTCTGTGGTTCCATAGCAGCCAAACAAAACTATCCAAACATCATCTATGTCTTTTTTTTTCCTGGTCCTGCTGGCTCTACTTAGAAATATGCGGTAATTGTCTCAGCTTTTCTTACTTAAAGTGTGTCTGTTTGGGTTGGTGCGAGGTTAGCTGTTGAGATTTTAATCTTCTCAATGAACCATGTGCTGCTGTCGTTGGGATCTCGGGGATTAAATCAGGGGCTGTGCTGCACGTGAGATGTTCCTCATGCACACTCTCGCACAGTGACACACATCCACTATAACATATGCACTTATGCAGCCACAACAAAAACAAATGGCACATTCCACTGAGCACATGCTACCTATAAATAAGTGCACACATGTTCAGCAATGCAGGAGTGGAGAATGGTGAACGCTGCCACTCTCCCTGTGGCTCAAATTGCCAAACACCTCTGCACCACCGGCTGCTAAAGGCCACGATTACCATTTTATTACGGCATGTCATTATTCAGATGCTATCAATGGAAATGAATTGGCCGACAATTGATTTACAATAACAGTCCCCTCCTCTATGCTGGCCCTCGGGGAGCCTCTGTTGCTCATTGATTCGTTCCTCCTGTTCGCTCTGTCGGACTGGCTCTAATAAGGCTTTCGCTTATCGTAGTCTACCCTAGTTCAGCATGACAAATTACATATATTGCTGGATTTCAGTAGTTATCTGCTTTAGGGCTGCCACCGGGACAAACTGATGTAATATCAGTGTCTGGAAGGCCTTTCTCAAGGAAGGAAATAGTGGGCTTTTGAAGCTGGATGTTGGTCGATAGCATGACCAGTGGTAGCTTTGTTCATCACCATCCTCACTAAGAAAACACTCACTGTTAGGACCATTTAGAGCAGCGTCACACAATGGGTCAGTCTGCTGTATAAATAGAGTTATCACAATCAAATGGACGAGAGGAGAATCTATTCAAAACCAGTGTACATGCATTCATTTAAAAAAAGAGAGACCTCATCTGAAAGGGTCTCGAAGTGCCTGTTCAAATAGACCCAGAGATAATTATACCTGATCCAAAATTAGATCTTCCCGGAGCAAACGCAAATAGAGAGATGGACTGGATCCACTCAGGTATTTGACACTTTTGCACAAAGACAGAATGTAATATGACCCTGGCAGATTTGAGTCCTGTGTCTAGTCTCAGGTTATTAGGAATCTAAGTGTACCTGTGACGTACTGCAGAAATGTAGTTGACACTTAAATGTAGATTTTATTAATTGCCATCAACATTGATGTAAATGTTTAGATAGACTTGATGATTCAGCAGGATGTAAAAAATACTTAATAATAATAAAGAACATCTATTTTATTTCTTTATGCACATTTCTATTTTAACTTAGTCCAAGTAGCAGCAATCTGGCTGAGCTGGCATGTTTCTGTGAGTTTGCTGCTGGTAAAATTGTTCAGTAGACTGATTGGAGGGAGAAGAAAAAAATCCCAGATGGCCACAGGGCATGCAGAACATCATTAGTGCCAAGTGTCTGAAAGCTGTCGAAAACATTCCCATCACAGCACAACTGGAGTGCTCACTAACAGCTCAGACCATTATGCCTCCACTGCCAGAGTAAACCGGCAGACAGAGCAGTGCAGACGCTGCGATGGGAGCTCGCTACATGCAGCACATGTGCGGCAGCATCCGTTTTCTCTCACATCAGGAAAATGCATGTGACAGTTTTGGGACTTCACCCAGACTTTTTCCTAAAATACCTTTATGGATATTGTGGCGAGTGGAGCTCACCACGGCCTCTTCCTTGTCCCCCCTGGGATAAATCCTTCAAGTGTTAGCGGGAAGTCCAGTCTGCTGGTTAATGAATTGTGATAGACACAGTTTCCTGCTGCAGCATTACAGGAACACGGCTGCTGAGTCTTCTGAAAGGTCCCCAAGACCTTAGCACCACTTAGCTATGACCTAATGTCTGTCAGTGTAATACTTCTCTTTTTTCACCTTGCATTTGCTAACTTCCTGTCTGACAGACTTCCATTTACACCCTTGTTTGTTTGGGCAAGTTCAAGCTCTCTGTGTTTTTTTTTTAGTGGTTTGGAAGTGAGACATAAATGCTGCTGAAACACTGAAGACTCAAACCCAATGTTTCCTACTGCTAGTGGACCTGTAGTGTTTGAACCCTCTCTTCTCGTACCATTAGACTGTCTGAGTGAAGGAAAACCGATCACCGACCACATTCAGGTGTATTCACTTGACAGATACTATAATTGCGAGAGCTTTTAACTAATGGAAATTGTGCTAATGCTAATCCCCGTGCCACTCATGTCTGCTCGCATGATCCTACACTGTTGACTGTGTGATAGCTGTTTGTCACGGGCAGGTCAGCGGCTGACGTTGGCTTCCCCGACAGCGGCTCGACTCTGTTGTTCCCTAAATGTGAAGGGAGCTGGAAGGGTTGTCTGTGCTGCAGTACACGAGGAATTTTCATCCTGAACAATAATCTTCTATCTTGGATTATGATTGAAACTTTTTCCAATGTCCAATAGAAGCCAGGAGTGTGACATTAGAAGGGAGGTGCTTGAATTGACCCACTATGCTGGCCAATGCATTAGTGCAGCCATGCACTTAATGCCCAACTATAACAAACAGCGCCGTCAGTAGATACAGCTGCCTTTTTGTGCAGCTCATAGGGAGCCGCTGTCTGCGTATGGGGACCCGGCGTGTTCAGCCGGGTCCCCATACGCAGACAGTGGTGGTGCCTGAAACAGCTGACAGCCTGACCTAATCCTACCCCACAGACAGGAAGGAAAAGGAGTGTAGCCTCTGGCTGTGTGAGCTCTGGTCCCTGAAAGACTAGTTGTGTTGTGTACACTGAGGGGGTTTAGTCTTTGGACAAGCAGCAGGTAGATGTGCTGAGAAACAGCAGCTTAAAAGAGCAGCTCGTACGATTGTTTCACATTCATGTACACATATTTTTGGGATAAACGCAATATTGAAATAATATTTTGAATTTATAGAGATTGTAAAAGGAGATTTTTCTTATTTATTTAGATCAGACTGCAGACGAGAATTCTTAAGACCTCACTACTACATGTAAGTGAAGGAAACGGCCCATGATCAACATCAGTGTCTGTCACGAGCACTTTACCCGGTGGTTTCCCATGAGTTTCCTCTCTTGATTACATGAGTGCAAAGCTTTAACCCCCGCTTACTGTGCGATAACTCATTTCTCGCTCGTTTGTGTCAGTTTCTTGTCTGTGAGGACGGTGGAGGTCTTACTTTTTAATCAAAGGGGTTGAGCAGATAGTGGCTATCACTGCTACTCTCCTCTGTTGTCAACCCCCTAAACAGTCCTAATCCCACCACATCCTCCCCCAGTTGCTCAGTCCCGCACGTCTCACCATTTCACGCTTCAGGCAAAACATCCATAGCATGGAGCTGAGCTGTTAGGTGGTGGATTGTCTTATGGAAATCTGTTCGGACTCCTGTCACTGCAGCTGTCACACAGGGGTTCGGATGCAGCTCCTCTCTCTAAACAGTTCCATGTCCTAAATTAGAAATATGTTTTTTTATTCTTTATTCTTTTACTGTGTTTACAGTTAACACAACCTGTAAACACAGACGCACATGGCTGAACTGGATAATCACACGTCTATTTATTCATTCATTCGGGGCCAATAATCGCTTGTTTACTGTGGCTCACCACTACTGCAGGTGCTCCTGTGGACGGGAGTAGTGGTTGTCCTTTGCAGACTCGCTTACTGTTAGATTCACACCTTCCATTATCCTCTAAGCAATCATATCGCCTTCACTGTCTCGAGTGCTGGAGGCCTGTTTATGTTATCAACAATTCATTTACAGCTACTGAGTCACACACCACTCCATCTGTGGATCCTCATCTTGTTTACATTCAAGCTGTAGAATAGAAGCATTAACTGCATTGAAATCAGGTCCAGGCCACATTTGTACTATTTAATTAATATGTTAAATGTTTAAACCTCTAATCACTCACTACACGTTCTAACTGCATCAAAACAGATGATGCTGCACTAGAGTTTCTGTATTGAAGTGAACTGTGGCAGTGAACCACTGAAGCCTCTATGTAGGACAAACACTGAATGTTAGACTCCAGGTCAGCAGACAATGTCTTAATGGCAGCAGCTTTGAAGGTCTCCCATGAGGCAGCATCTTTATCAACCCCCACCCCTTCCAGCTATAGGTGACAGTGAGATAGAAACAGAGAGGGCAGGATAGAGGTTAAGACTGTAATTGGTGGTCTATCCTGGTCCCTGCTAGTGGAGAGCTCCAGGGATGAGGCTTTAGCAAGCGTAATGATGCCTGTAAGATGAGAGGGGATTTGACTGCAAGCCCCCACCTTCACTTAACTCTCCCACATCCTCCTCTCTGACAGCAAACTGCCAGGGCAAGGGCACATGAGGCACTCACAGCTTGGGAAAGACACATCCAGAGAACCTAAACTTAACTTCATGCAGGAAGAGAAGGTGTGTTCAAAAGAAGCGGGACAGGAGGGCGTCAGGGAAGCACTCAGTGGTCTGTTTTGTTTGGGGGGGGGGGTCTATCTGAGGGCAGGTAAAAAAGGCTGCAAGGTTGTTTTAGGTGCTGGGATGTGATTTATCATTGTGGGTTGAGGCTCGTCTGCAGCTTCATTCACCGTGAGCTCCTTTGATGTGTGGGAGTGGGTGGGTTTGCTTTTTTTTGGCGTGTTTGCATTTGTGTGTAAGTTATTGTTGACCTTTGGTCAAGAGTGCAAACATACGTGTGTGTGTGTGTGTGTGTGTGTGTGTGTGTGTGTGTGTGTGTGTGTGTGTGTGTGTGTGTGTGTGTGTGTGTGTGTGTGTGTGTGTGTGCATGTTTGAAGTAGACTTTTGGCTAGATTGTCACATGTTCAGGCATGTGCTGCAGCGCAGTCAGGACTGGGTTACCTGAATGCCTGCTGGTGTTCCAGTGCCCCGTAAGTAATACTTGGAAATCAGACTGCTGGTGTGTGCATCCACTTCCATGCCCACACACACTCCCCAGCGCTATTTATGTATTTGTTCATCCATGTGACTTAACCCTTTCACAAGCAACCTCAACCTTAGGGCGCGTTACACTCAAAGCAGAAATCTGCCCTATGCCCCGCATTCCCCCGATCCAGCACACACTCACACACACAGACGCCCTCCTCCTCCCCGTTACCCATAATTCACATCTGGCCTCCTTTAGAACGGGGCCGCTATTGCTCCGATGCAAGTAAAAGAGCCATCAGCAGATTCCTCCACACTCGCACCTCCCTTCAACCTCTTCCATCCAGAACGCAACATTTACGAGGCCGTAAATGCAGGAATTTTCTTCTCTGCGCTGCCATTCCACAGTTCTGATGCCAAACAAAAATCTGGCTCATCGCAGCCTTCGTCAGTCAAACTCAATTATGTAAAGAGTTAAGCACCAAATCTGCACAAATTGTGTGTGTGTGTGTCACAAACAGAAACACTGTGTGTTTTCAACAGCCCCAGCTGTTAGAGGTTTTGGGTCGACTTCTTATATTTGAACTAGTAAACAGTCATGTTTTTATATGAGGCTGGACGGACACACACACACACACACACACACACACACACACACACACAGATCAATGGAAACGTCCATTAGTGTATAAGCAGGGATTAGAAGGACGTTTAAAAAATGAGCAAATTGAATTCTGCTGCTTTTAGATGGCTCGACAACATTTGTCGTCTGAGCTCTTTAAGACATTAAAGTCTTTTCTTGGTCTGGTCTGAAAACACAGCTGCTGCCGTCGTGAAGCTTCAGAAGCTGCTGTTTTCATTTGTTAACGTGACCTCTAATTAAATATCAGCTCTCTGCCACTCGGCGTCATCCACCTTTAAATTCTCTTTATAATGGTGTGTGACTGTATAGCTGATAAATCTCCACTGTAAATATGTGGTATGCTGTAATTTAACAAGCTAAACGGCTAAATGGAGCTGCCATCACTGTAATTTGACTTTAGTTGATCATATATTTTATTTAAAATTTACAGCTGTTGCACAATATGTCGAGGTTCATATAGAAATAATAGATTTATAATATATTGATGATCACTCTGGTAACGTCCTGGCCTGTTAGAATCAGCATTGGAGCCGTTTAAAAACAGCCTAAATCAAGAAGGGGATGGAAAAGGAAAAGCTATGGAAAAGTCCAGCTGTATTTACTTACCCCCACCCCCCATCTCCATCTTGGGTTTTTGAGATTTCCGTCTCCTCGGTGGGCCGATCCCGGGCTCTCTGTGGCCGAGCAGAGCTCGTCTCCAACCATTCCCACGGAAAGAGTTGCCAAAGCAAATTTGGCGAGAGGAAATGGAGACCCTGCTCCCTTCCCAAACCTCCCAATCTCTTCCCTTTCCTTCTCTTTTTGTGTGTGTGTGTGTGTGTGTGTGTGTGTGTGTTCTGCAGGGCCTCCAGGCAGCTGTGGGACGGCCTGCGGTACAGTCATTGGCCTCGCTCTCATTATTCTTACTCACAGTGACACTGGTGAAACTACATTTTAGGTGATTTCTACACTTTAGCTGAAGCTGTGAGGAGTTCGTCGACCTCGTGTCCAGTGGCTCCCTAAGACTCTCCAGACGGATTCTGTGGTCCAGTCTCGGTCGCTTGACTTTGTTCCCTTTTGCAGAAGAAGAAATCCTGTTTGTGTCCGACTCTCTGCTCTTTGTTCAGACTTGATTCGTTGCCACAAACTGTTTATTCTTCTCTTCTTTGCCTGTTTGTACTGATGAGTTTGGGAACGTTGACCCCGACCACACTTACAGACAAGGGGACTAATTCAGCACGTTGTGGTAACGGTAGCTTAGCTTAGCTTTATGTAGCATGTCCTTAAATTTTGATCAGCACCATAAATAAACGCGTCGATGAAGATGAACTTCATTATTTCATAGTTTGCATTTGAGGTAAAGTTTTTACAACTTTTCACTTCAAGCTTCGATGTTCGTCTTGTGGGAATCAATCTGTCTGTAGCAGGAGAGCTGAGATCAACCTCCCCGTCACCGTGTCAAACCACGCTTTAATTAAAGGCACATTTTGTGGCGGTTGCTATTCCGAGTTGCTGCACATGTTTTACCTTTAGCCCAGCTGGTGACAGCAGCTCTGGGAGCTTTCTGCTCTGTTTTGTCTGGTTGCCTCTCTGGAACCTTCCTGGAAGTGGAGGCCTCAGGAAGAACAGCAGACCCACTGTCATAAAAGTTTCGGGGAAACAGAAATTCTCAAATGTAAATGTTGAAATAAGAAGGAATTGAAATGTCAGATTTCTTGAATTATAATATCCCTCCAGGAAAACGCTGGGAGGTGACAGGAGCGCTAGCGCATTGTGCACAGAGCAGCGGCATCAAGATGCAGCTTTAACGGAGATGGAAACAAAGAGTCCTTTTCTTTTTCAGAGGAAGGTGAAGGCAGGAGACGCTTCCCTCAGATAAATGACGGGTTATGTGAGGGGAGCTGGTACAGGCAGGTACTGCAGGGGCCTCCTCTCTATACACAGCTACCTGATTATACACATACTCGTTTACATGTGTTCGCCTGGCAGGTGTCTCTGTGTCGAGTCCTGAAGGCTGTTCTCACCATGTTCAACAGGTTGATACTTGCTTTGTATAATCAAACTTGAATAAATACAGTTACTAATGTGCTGAGCATGGGAGAAACTACTCGCCGCTACATCAAAGTGAATTTTACATGAGGTCATTTCAAGTGCAGTCAGCAAACTAGTTCACGTTGAAGTCGAAACTGAGCCTGAGCTTGACTGGAACACTCATTTGATCCTATGCAGATCAGTGCTGCAACAGTTCGACTCTGCACTGTATGTAAAGTGTTTCTGCTATTTACTTCATTGAAGACAGAGGCCCCATTGTTCTCTGTGACTCCTCAGCCAAGGAGATGATGGTGGGATGAACTAGTTGCCAAAATTGGAGCTCTAAGCGTGTGTGTAACCCACAAACACACAGTCGAGGAATCCGACTCGCTCGCTGTATTTTTATCCTGGATGGTTTCCTCCGTGTTGAGCTGCTGCACACAAAGTTACAAGGAGAGTAAGTGTCAGTCGGACTGAATATTAACACAGACAGGTGGTGAAAACTCACCTTCAGAACTCGGCAGACAATGAAAACTGTGCAAACCTCGGGGGGGAAACAGAAGTGCTTCGTACAGCTTGTTTGTTTGCAGCTAATGAATTCAGCCTCGAACCCAAAACGTCTTTGCATAAACAGTGGAACAACATGTTGTCTGACACCTGTTTGCTTCCCATCATATGTGGGTTTTTCTGTGGCTGATGCAGAATGAGGTGAGCTCGGCTCTCGCTTTGTCTCTAGGAAGGGCCCCTCCCTTTCCCACCGATATAGGCCCCTCAGCAGAGAGGCCAAAGTCAGGTCAGTGGCAGGGTGCGGCTCCGTTCACCCTCCTGAGCAAAGAAAGAGCAAAGAAAACAGGTTGTTTGCTCTTTCATCTGGGCTTAGTCTGGGGGGATGTTGGGTTAGGCAACCTGTTTAGCACCATGCCGCTGCAGCGTGATCCTCAGTGTTAGTGTTGGGACCAAACTAGTTCCTTACAACACGTCGTGAACGGTTAACTTTAAGTTCTAATTTAATAATTGGAGGTTTTGTTTGTGGCGATCTCGCTCCGTGTCGTCGTCGTCGTTCTTTTCGACCCATTCGTTCAGTCGTGCTTATTGAAGTTTGTGTCTGAACTTCTTTTGCTTTCTCTCTGTGCGACTGGAATCTTCATGTTTGTAGAGGACATCCTGTAATCTATGACACAGGAAATGCACTCAGACAGATAGACGAGCAGAGCGGGGTGGAGGGTTTATGGTAGACGGCGAGAAGAAGAGGGAGTGGCAGAAAAAAAAACAAGAAAGCAGAAGCTGGGGTTGGGTTTGTGGGGGGGTGGGGGGTAGATGAAAATGACAGATTGTGTCAAGAAACAGATTATGTGTTCCCCCGTCACACGGCCCGTCAGGAGATCGGCTCCTTCTGTTTCTTCTTTGGGCGACACTCCTGTTTTCAACACCGTACGTTATCGGCTTCGTTCTCACATCAAAACTCTCCTGAGGCGAGTTTCACCTCAGCTCGGCTGTTTGGCTGTAAACCCCCCCCCCCCGGCTCCCTCTCAGGCCCTTTTTGGCATCAACCCAGCAGAGTCTAACAAATATAACCTTTCCTCCAAATTCATTTTTGACTGTGACGCTCATTAAGCACATTCTGCTGATGTTTTCGTGGTGTTTAACGTACATGGACCAAACCTCAGCTCTGTTTTAGCTACGACATCTTTTTCATTTCATCCGTTATTCTCCAATCGGCCGTTTCCGTGGATGGAGCTCGATCAGCAGGATGAAACCTCTCTGTGAACTCTCTCTCCTGACTGACTCATTCGTAGCACACCGTGACCTTTGCTTCCTCGGTTTACCAGCTAACAGAAACAACCCTCTGACTTGTTAAAAGAAGGTGCAACAGCATAAAGAACCTAGTGTGTCTCTGAATAGCACAGCTGATTGGGAACACTTAGTGCTCCCCTAGTGTGGGGCCACTAGAGGTCTTCAGACACACTTCGTAATGTCCAACTTGGTGATTGATTCAACTGCCTAAAGGTCAAGACAGTGAAAGTTTCAATCCACAGTTTCACTTCCTCACTTGTCTTTCTACTGTAAGTTATGTAAGTCCTCTCTAAACTATGTCTGTTTCCTCCTCACATGAGTGGATCCATCTTTAGAATTAAGACTTCGCTGATGAATTTGTTTGTGTGTTTTTTAGCATGAAAAGACTTGAGAGACATTTTTAGAAACTTTTTTTTTTTTTTCCTTTATTTACATTTAGACGTCCGGGCACTGAGACACTAAAAGCCATTTAAGATTTCACTCCAGAAAACAAATAAGAGCAGCAGCAGAGTGATGAAGCAGCTTTTTACTCTTTATTTTTCAGAATTTCTATTCATAGTATTTCGTCTCACTATGACAAACACCAGTGGCTTGCAGACAGAGGAAGTGTTCTGAAACTGAGGGTTTCAAAAGGCACAGACAGTGTTCAACCGTGAACGCTGTTATCACCCCACCCATCCTGTCTCTACAACACACACACACACACACAATACTAACAGACATATACACCCACATCCACTTGCCCAGACACGTGCTTACACATGAGCCCCTGCGTGGGGCCCCCCTACGGCAGCTGAGACGAACCTGCCACTCTCAGTATTTCCACATATGCTCTCCCATGACTTGAGGCTTTGTGAGTTTCTCATGCAGAGGAGATTCCTAGTTGTCCTGTGAAGTAAGAGGCTGCAGAGATCCCTGTGAGCCCTGTAGCACTGTACCTCTTCACCGAAATGACAGAGAATAAACAAAACGACGTCTGACTTTAATAAAGAAGGTCACTGTTATCCCCCAGATACTGGTGTAATGATAGTGTGTAGATGTTATGAGGTGTCATGTTCTTACTGTGAGGTGTTGGAGCTGAGGACATCGATGGCATGTGTAATGCACACCCCAGCTAATCATAAAGTCTTATCTTAGAAGTGTGACATCCTGTCTATGCTGTGTAAACCCACACCAGATCATAAAGGTGGTGGGCTGCAAAGTGCATGAATGTATGCACACTAACACACACACAGGCACATAGTTGTGTGTCTTTGAAGTCAGCCCACATCTATTATTTGCAGCAGGACGGCTGTAAGTCATCGGCTTATCAGTCCACTGTCACGTTTCCAATAAAAGCGCCCGACTCACCGCTCGGTCATTAGGGTCTTAATGTGTGTGTCCCAGTGTGGAGAATCTCCACAGATTCTCTTTTGATTATGTTTCAGACCGGGCAGTTGGGAGCATGAGATTGACAGGTGAATAGGTGCGAATCTGACCACTGTGTCCAAGAGGAAGCTGAGCCGCTCCACATTTTAAATCTCACCTTTGGTCATGAGATTTGTGTAGCGACCAACAGAACGAGGTCGTGGATAAAAGAGGCTAAGATGAGTTTACCCCGCTGTGTGGCAGGTGGAGGGTTTGTTTGTTCACTTTGCCCCCGGATCCGAATATTTGCAGAGAAACAGGTGTCACCAAGCCGTCTTTCTTAAAATTAGGAATTCCCTGGACATACAGATTTTTCTTTCCCTGAAGCCCCCAACACGGAGCCCCACTAGCTCAGCTGCCAAGTATTGACCTCTTGACGCTGTCCTCTGTCCAAGATTACCGGGGTTGGATCTCGTCCTGATGGAGAGCTGTGGTGCTGGCAACCATTAATCCACGAGACGAGGTCTGGCACGTGGCACAGACTTTATCCAGAGGCAGCCCTGTGCGTGTGTGCGATCAGCCACTCTCTGGGCTGAACTGCAGGCACAGCCCTCCTGCCTGTAGCACTGCTCTGCTGTCCTGTTATATAGGACATATCTGTTCGTCTTTAGATAACCCACAAGTCCACCAGCCACTGTCAGAACTTCACAGATATCTGCTCAGACAGGATCATTTGTAAATATAATAGCTCTTTAAACAACAAACTCCATTTAAAGGTAAAAAAACTAAGAGATACACGGTTCAAGAATCATGTTGGGGAAAGTCACTGAAAGTCGTGGAGCTGTGCGTCAGGGCAGCCGTCACGTCGGAAGACCTCGGCGGTATTTGTTCGTCTAGCCACACTACTTTCCTGTGAGAGCAGCTCTGATTACACATGTGGCATGGCATGACTCGCCGCCAACATGGTCGAGAGACAGAGAGAAGGAATCTAACCCCATTACGAATGACCACCTGTTGACACCATGCAGGGGATGTTCTCTGTGTGTGTGTGTGTGTGTGTGTGACACAGTGTCCTGCACACTGCAGCAGTTCGCTGGCAGAACATCGTGGATTCCTGAGGGACATCCTCAGAAAGAGAAAATGAGAGCGAGAGAGCCCCACAGTGAGCCAGAGAGAGAGCGAGCCTCTAGAAATACTGTTGCTTTAATAGACCAGCACAGATTTGCATTGCTGCTACGAGCTGCACTGCAGCACGTGACCTCTTAGGACTGAAATCCAGAGAACATGTGCGATAATTCCAGATCTAATGGAATTAAATTTGTAAGAAGAAATTGTTGTCAGAGTTTAAATCCTGGAAAACAACTTGAAGTATCACATACATTTGTAGTTTACACTACATCCCACATACAACCCACACCACACAAAACAGTCTCTGATCCATTTCTAGGTTAAAGTTTTAAAATGAAAAGCCTGAGGACTAAAGAAGTGTTTTTAAACTGCATGTAGTCTGTTCAAATGTGTGTGTGTGTGTGGCAGCTAGTGACAGCCACAGCTTAGAGAGGCTGAGGTCATAGCCACAAAGCCAGCGTAACGGGGGAGAGGGAAACAAACTGCTGCTTGTCTGTCTGTATGGGTGGATCTGTGTCTGACAGACGGATACACACAAACACAGATACACACTGCCCCAGTCACCTCTTGCCTCCTCTCTTGGCTGCCCATGAGCAAACACACCTAGCTATATTGGATTCTTTGTGTGACAAGTGTGTGACGCATTGCCTTGATGTTGTGTGTGTGTGTGTGTGTGTGTGTGCGCGCGCCACTTAGTAACCCTAAAACAACTTCCCCAGCCACACGTACACACAAAGTCAACACTGCGTCTAAATTTATACACACTCGCGCTCACAGCTATCAGACACCTCCGCTGGCACTCCCCTATCAACACAAACACACACACACAGTTACTGGTCTGTCTCACACTATTGGGTGCATTTTCAGTTCACTGACATTTTAATGCGACTGCCCTCAGCCTCGTGCCAACTGGGCAACTTGTGGTGCATTCAAACCACGTGGGAAAAATAATCGACCTGGATGTATTTACACATGCAAACTAGTTTGAATGAGTACAGATTTCTTTTTTTTCCTGTTTGTAAAGCGAAGTCAGTCCTGATTGTGTGTGCACAGTTAGATCCTTCTTATATATTCTGTCCTGCATTTTTAAGACTTAACAAAATTTCCTCCTTTTCTTCCAGGCGTCCGATCCCATCCCGATCAAAAAGTCCAAACATGACGACTTCCCATCGCAATCCCCGCTGGCTGACAAAGAGAAGCAGCACGACTGGCTACAGTCCCTGTCCTCCTCCAATAAGGTTGGTGTTGCCAAGCCGAGGAAGGAGACATGGGCGATAATGACGCTGGGTGCATGAGATGAGATGTCATGTAATATTATACAGAAGTTTTCGGATGAGGCTAGTGCTTAAATTTAGATTTGGAAAGTGGTGCTAACAGGAGGGGGTAAGTGTAGATGTCACAGGGCCCAAGGATTCACTTACTGAGACGGAGCAAAGTTTGACAGAGCAGTGTAACAGAATATATCCACGATATGATGATGGATGTTTCCTGTGAAGATCAATATTTGCTAAAAAACCTACACTGGAGTTATACTTAGAATTCCTTCAACAATTCATCTTGATAGTGACCGATCTCCAGTCTCTCCAGCACAGTCATGTGATGGGACAGGTACATCGACACTGTTTTAATGATTGAAAGCATAAACTGCACAATTTGAATTACCTGTAAGATCTAAAGTCAGAATCTGTCATTAGAAATGAATCCCTGAGATGTTCCACTGTCTAAATGTGTGCAGAGAAATGCAAGAAGAAAACCACAGAGGAGGAGGCAAAGACTTTTATTTATTTTGAATAGGCACCATTCTTAAAAAACTTAAATGAATTTGGAACCGATGTGTTTTTATTTTTCACAAAGATAAAGTAGAACATCACGTCTGCATCAGCATCCCATAATGATACTCAGCCCTAATTAGTTATTGCTGTATCACTACTAAATGTAATTCCATTATTCAAAATAGTGATTTACAATATTATCTTCTTCTTTTCAGGGGCTTAACTGCATCCAACCCAGACAGAGGCCTTCAGCTTTCAGACCGTGGTCCCCCCACATCTCTGCTGGGGATAAGGAGCCCTCCAGTCACCCCCTGGCCCTGCTGAGAGACAGGTGAGTCCAGCACAGAGTAGAACGACCACATCTAAACGGACAACGCTCTCTTCAAACAGCACTTCACTGACTTCAAAGGGAATTCATTAAAAATGAAATATCTATTCTGAGACAATATTTTACTGCGGGAGATGACTGCCATTTTGTTTAAACTCGATCTGATGAGCTCCCAGCATGCTCTCTCACTTGTCTGGGTGGGCTGGTGTCACAGGGGTCAAGTCTGACTGTACCACAGCCTCCCACACTCCACCATTCACACACATTTGACACACACTCATAATGTGGGCACCCACTTGGCATGGTACTGCCAGTGCAGGCTGCATCGTATCACAGTTGATCTGGCCCAGTTTCTTTTAAAGTGGGAGGAAAGGGCTGCAGGCACTTTATTTGAATGTTTCTCTACCCTAGTTTGGCAGAGGCTGCTCCAATCTGAGTCTACAATATGGGAACGGCTGTGTTTACTTACATGCACAATTAAGCTTTTGTTAATGATGTAACAAAATATATAACATGGATTTGACTTATTGCATCTAACAGCAATCAAATGTCTGTTTTAGTTTCTACAACTACAAGAGCCTGGAGAATGCGGTGGCCCCTAATGTCGCCCTCACACCACTGCCCCTGGGGAAGATGGGTCCCATGTCCCCATCAGTGCCCAGCACCTCCCACCCAAGTGGAGGTGAACCACCAGGGGAGGCTGCCAACGCCAACTCCAGGCCTCGCAAGAGAAGAGCCACAGGGGAGCGTCCACCGCCGGGACCAGAGGCGTCCTGTCCTCCATCCTCCGCTGCCAGCAAGCCACCGCCACAGGACGACAAAGACTCTGAGGTGGAGATCGAAGTGGAAAGCCGTGATGAATGTAAGCAAAAAAACTCTGCCAGCAACAAGACGCGTTTCTTTAAGGCTCGACTAGCTGGCTGAATTCAGTAGTTTTTTTTTATTTTAACAGCAAAATTCAGCCTCAAAACTCACCTACTGTTCTGTCTGGATTCTCCCAACAGTCACTTCGTCCCTGTCCTCCCTGTCGTCACCATCTTTCACCTCGTCCAGCTCTGCCAAGGACCTGAGCTCACCATGCGCCCAAGGACCCATCTGCACTATCACGTCGGCTGAGGGAACAGCTCCTGCATCTGTACCCATCGCAACCCCCGTGACTCCTCCCGAGCTGGGACTCGAGTCTGAGCTGGAGAGTCTGAGACAGGCGCTGGACAGTGGACTTGACTCCAAAGAGTCGAAGGAGAAGTTCCTTCACGAGATTGTTAAGATGAGGGTGAAGCAGGAGGAGAAGCTGGGATCAGCCCTGCAGGCCAAACGCAGCCTCCAGCAGGTACATGTTCGATAGTGTCTCTGTAAGAATAGCACAACATGTTTGGAAAAGAGCTGTTCATCATCTTTTACTGTGTAAAATGAGAATAGTGATATCAACTTCAGTACAGAGCTAGGTCAGAGAAGTGTTCAGTGCGGCTTGGCACAAAGACTGGAAGTGTAGCTCCAGTAAGAGGAGAAAAAATATACCTTCCAGCAACTCTAAATCCAACATACAGACGGACCCGTACACTTCAGTCAGTGTTTTAATTGTGTTGCTCTCATATCACTGGATAGCCATTGTTTTTTATGTACAACCCGGATGATCAAGTGTCTCTATTACCACTCTCATGAGTATCACTGTGAGCTGAGACAATGGGATTTCCCAGCCCTAGTGACCCATGACAACTAAAATTCTTATGCTTCCCTAGAGTTTTTGAAACTTTTCAAAAGTTGGCACACTGATGAAATGATTTGAGTTCAGGCATCAAAATGCAGAAGCAGAATGCAGAGTAGAAGTCATTATCTTTGTCCGCAAAGCTTAGCATGAGTTGGCAACTGATAACAATGATAGCGGATGTTGCTGTGAAGGGAAAGGCCAGACTTCCATTTTTATTTTTGGTCTTGGACTGAGAACAAGAAAATGCCGATGAAGGAGTCTGTGTGGGTGAGCAAACACAAAATGCATCCTGAGCAAAGAAAAAAGTCTTATCAGCGCAACACTTTCGCTTTTCATCAGAGTTTAGAGGAGCCTCAGAGAGGACCCAGAACATAAATGAACAGTAGACACAACATAGTGGAAAGATTCTTGCTGTGTGCAGAACTAACTCTACGCCAGCTGAAAGAGTTCTTATGTAAAGCCGCTGTTAAGTCAAGGATGTGATGGGGATTGTTTGTTCTCACTTTTTTTGTAGGGTTTAACAAATCTTGATGACAGACACATTTGTCACAACAGCTAGGTTCCTGTGAGAAGACTACGAGTGTGTTTCCACAGCACAAATATGCTCATTCAGTGTTTCAAAGGAAGGAAATTGAACTTCTGCAAGCCCACACTTACTCCTAACCCCTGACTTGGCTTTGGGTAAACACTGACATGGACACTGCAGCCTGCTGCAACAAGTCTACTGCTCTTGGGTGTCAAACAGGCGTGGAGAGATTGTTCCACTAGAGTGAAAATAGGTTCCAGCACGGGACACTGACTTTAATCAATTACTTTTCAAAGTGATGAATTATAGAAGGATGAATCTCAGATACCTCACTCTGATGCTAACATCTCGAATCTTTTTATCTTAGGAGCTGGAATTTTTGCGGGTGGCCAAGAAGGAGAAGCTGCGGGAGGCGACCGAGGCGAAGCGAAACCTGAGGAAGGAAATTGAGCGTCTCAGAGCCGAGAGTGAGAAGAAGATGAAGGAAGCCAATGAATCAAGGATCCGTCTGAAGCGGGAGCTGGAGCAGGCCCGACAGCTGAGGGTCTGTGACAAAGGCTGCGAGGCCGGACGTCTTCGTGCAAAATACTCTGCACAGGTCAGTTAGTGTGCACGTTGCATTTAAAATCTTTAAATAGAAGCTGAAATGTGATTAATCTCTCACTGATAAGTTTGGAAAACATGGCACACGGATAAAAACGAAGCAGAACAAGACTGTATTTAGACAGGCACTAACAGCCCAATGTGACGGTAGAGAGTCTAGACAATTATGTCCACACCCTCAGAGTAATTGCAGTGTTAGACTCTCTGCAACACTCTCAAGGTCAGCACAGGAGAAGGCAAGAAGAAAAAAACTATTTCCTCTTCCCCAGTCAAAAATAAATGGGTGTAGTCCAAGTGCGCAGACATTTGATAAGTTCCCCACTGAAAAGGAAACAGGAAAAGACGTCGACTTCCCTCAGGCACCATGGGAAATGCAGATTAGACAAAACAAGAGGGAGGTTATGCTCTCCAGCTGCGTGTGTGTACCTCCCTGCAGAGACTGCAGTCGTCCTTGGAAGGCTGTCATTAAGAGATGATGTTTATGTTGCTGCAGCCCGGGCCTAGGACCGACACATGACACAGTTTCAGAAGCTTATCTTAGTGCTATCAAACCTTGATACGGAACCTATTTCAAGACATTACGTTGATACACGAGTCATAGACATGAAGTTAAATGTAAACACACTGTGTTATGACTATTTCTGAAACTACTTGTTGTAAAAAAACAGTTTGTTGACATAGGTACAGAGAAAACCACTTACTTATGATATGTAATGTGTGTGTAAACAGCTCGGTTGTTGATAGTTGGATCACTACTCTCCAAACAGTCCTGGACTCAGCTCTTGTTCTTGCTGATGACTTCAGCTGTTTCCTGCCATGTGTTTTCCAGATTGAGGACCTCCAGATGAAGCTGCAGCATGCAGAGGCTGACCGTGAGCAGCTCCGAGCCGACCTGCTGCAGGAACGGGAGGCCAGGGAGCACCTGGAGAGGGTGGTTAAGGAGCTACAGCAGCAACTCTGGCCCAAGTCCAGCAGTGACGAGGGGACGCCCAAGGACACACCAGCTGCCAACTAACGCAACTGCAGATTTCTCCACCCAAACAGTCGCCCCTCACCCAATCACCCCCAACATCCTGTGCCCAACCTGGACCATAAACACAAGAGGAATCCTGGGCTGGCCACATCACACCACTGTCCATCATGATCGCCCTTCACAACAACAAACAAGACTCTGGCCCTCCAAACAGAGACAGAGAGAGGAAATGAGGACTTTTGTCTTTATCCATGTTGATAAGTCAAGTGAATGGTTTCCTTTGAGAATGACTAGAACAGCAATGTTCAAAGCTGCAACCAGGAAGCTCGTCTGTAATCAAGCACTGACTTGCACCTTCCAAACTCACAGAAGAGGAAGTGGATCAGAAGAGTGAAAGAAAAACCGATAAATAGCACATACTGTGGTTGTGCCTGTATTTTTTCTGACGAGAAAATGAGATGAGACTTTTGGACAAACGTCTGTGATAATAAATGCTGAAAGATGATCGTATTATATCAGAGTTATACGGCCGTTGAAAGGTGTTGTAGTGGTGCGACCAGGAGGGCAGGGCTCATACTTAACCCACAGTCTCCGCCACCGTCCCTTGCCGCAACAAAGACAGAGGATTTTGAAGACATTATAAGCTATTTAAGAGACTACATAGCGATATGTAAAGAAATGTTTTTGTTTCTCTGTTCTGTTGGAGTTTGAAAATATAAAAGATACAAATAAATTAGAAAATGAACAAAACAAGCAGATGAACTTTCCACAGTGCCACCGTGGTTTTGTCGGTTTTTCAGGAAGACATCGCAGTCCACTGAGGAGAAAAGCACCAAGTCCCAAATTTAAGCGACTTGTGTTTTTCTCCTGTTGTTTAAAAAAATAAATCATTTATTTCTACAAACTCTATGTTCCTAAGCGCATGGGTCAAAGCCCAGAAATGGTTATCTTCTAAAGATAATCTACTCCAGATGTGAGTGTGGCCTTGTTTTCTCGTCTTGTAACATTTGAGTGATGGAAGTCGGCATGTTTTCTTTTCTCCAATTGACCTTAGAACCATTATCTATGAATCACAGTGGGCTGGATGAGGTTGGCAAGAACCACAAAATGTTCATTTTAATTAAATTAAGGTATGTAAATATAAATATATGTTTTGTTTTTTTTTACTTTACAATAATGAATCGCACTTTGTCATAACAAAATACTGTTATACTGCATTGTACTCCCACTATTGTCTTCAATCTTACTTTTGAAAACATCATCTTATACATGACTGCTACCATATACTGCTACCAGTAAGCGTTTTGTTGATTATATGCATCTTGAATAAATATTGTTGTTCAGTTTTCTTAAGAACAAGTATTGTAAATAAATGGAAAGAAAAAAAAAGGCTCTACCTGTTGCTTGCTGATGCAGTCTGGGATTGGTCGAAGGTTCTGGCAACAGATTCTCCAGGTTCTGTAGTAGAAAAGACACAAATGTCACGTTTTAAGATTAAAATGGGTTTTTAATCAAAAGACAGAGGACGAAAATCTGCATCTAACAGTGGGTACAATGCAATCAGAATGTACATTGTGTTGTTGCTAATTTTCCTTTGGTTGTTGATGTTGTTTTAAACGTGGAGATATTTGATTGCTTGTCTGTTATGTTCACTTTTTTCAATAGAAAACTCATATTTTCTTTATGCATGAAATTTGAGAAAGTTTGCCATACATATAGTCAGTTATTGGGCATTGATACTGTACATTTAAGGGTTTTATTGTGTTATGCAATATAAAGCAATTTGTCTTATTTACAAGAGGAAGAGCTAAAAAAACAAAACGACAACAACAACGACAACAACAACAACAACAAACCACGTATTGTTCAAAAGAAAAAACTTCACACTCGCAACAAATCCAACAACAACAACAACAACAAAAAAGGGTGATAAAAAAGAAATGCAATGCTGGACAACCTCAAGTGCCTGGACGTGGGCGAAAGGTTTCCAGAGTAGGAAAACTGACGATGACGTTGTTGGGACGGGGGCCTCTCATCAATTTCCTGTTTGCAGTTTTCAAATTAAAAGCCCCTCCCTGACTCAGCAGGTCATTTAAAAAAGTAAAATCAGTATTTCTAAAACCGACCAGTTTACAAAACTGTTTTTCAGAGAACAGTTGAACAAATGGTAGACGCTTAAAGTTAGTTTATCTGAATGAGTGTTTGTTTTCTTCATTTGAAATCAATGATATGCATGTTCCAAACGATTTTTATAGATCTTGAAAAGCCACTTGCTTCAGTGAATTGTTACTTCGGATTGTACATAAAGATTTAACTGTTTATTCCCAGTTTCTCGGCTTGTCTTGAGGGATAATAAAGAGGGCGTTACATTGAAAGCCCGTTTCTTATTCAACATTACTGGTGTTGCTCAGAGGACGACACCGCGTCTGCGACTTTCGTGGACCTAAAATTGGTACATTTTGTAGTTGTTTTTACACTCAGACGAGTTAATAGCCTATGTGTAGTTTACTTTACTCGTGGTTTTCTACAAAAGAAGGGAGACAATAATGACATTGGCTCTTCACGCTCCCATGCAAAAAGAAAAAAGCTGTTTAACAACGTCTTGTTTTCTAAAAAAAAAAGGAATAATTTTGCTAAATAATCGACAGTAAGGCAGCAATAACAGTCCATATTAATAGGCAAATACTAGCCAGTGTGAAGATTTGAATAAGAATTTACAAATGTAAATATTTTTTTCATTTACGATATTGTAAAATATATGTACATGGTGTTTCCTTTTTCAAAAAGAAATCTTTTCTTACAATAGCTGTCTCGTTTTTGTTTTTTTTGAATTTGTGTTTTAACAGATGTTTCAGAAACAGTTAATGCAGTGCGTAAGAGAATATTCCCTACATAAACATGTTAATCCATTTCTTTTCTTCTTTTTTTTACTGTAGAGTCTTTATATTGAATGACTTTTTTCACCAGTTCATATATTTTTAACAGTATGTTCAGTATCAGATAGCAGACCTACAGTATGACTATGCGACCTCGCAGATTGTTTCCCCTCCTCATCCTCATGTATCTTTTTAGCCCTGTGCTGCTGCTAATACTATATAAACCTTACAATTCTAGAAATATTTTTATGTAAGAGGTAAATGTAAGTGTTCCCATTTATTAATGACACATATACAGTATGAAAGAAAGCTTGGCTTATTCATCTATCTCCCTTGTTTCCCTTCATCTTTTCACGCCTTTTTCCTCATCGCTCCTCCAACAACGCCTTTCCCCTTCTCTCACGACACGGACTATATTGTAAAGTAAAGGACTTTATGAGATTATGTTTGAAAATAGCTATGCTTATATACTACAGTGACTGAATGTACAGTGTATAGATGCATTACCAGAAATAAAGTTGTTTGTCCAGATTGAATGACCCACTGTCTTATTTTGGCTCATTAGGTTGAAGAATGATTATAATTAAGAGCTGAGAAACCATAAAATACACTAATATGAGTTGTACTGAAGCTACATGTTGAAGATGAAGTTTGGTACAAGACAAAAGGTCAGGGGTCCTGCATGAAAAATTCCAACAGTTTTGGTATAAAAGGTGAAATACTGCAGTGAACTGTTCCTTTAAATCAAAACTTGCGAGACGTTTATAGCAGAAATGAGTTTTTGGTGGAAGCCCTGACAACTCAGATATAACTGTACTGGAACAACAGAACGCTACGTGCTGCTAGGAATAAAAAACTTTATTGTCTACCTAAGGTAGAGAAGTAAAAAGCACAAATGAAGCATAAAGTATATGAAACAGAAATACACAAGAAAAGTATAAGATACTATACAGTGTAAGGTATGTTTGGTATGTTTTTTATAAAGCAAAAGTTTAAATTAGCTAAAAAGATAAATTGTCAGGGAACATGTAAAATTAACAAAAGAATCAAAGCAGGGACATCCTGACACGACCCCCCTACATAATGCAGCTAAACGGTGTCCTGGCTGAACTAAGAAAAATCTGATTGAGACCAGGCCCAGAGAGTTCAGGATGACAAATAGGAGAAAATTTGCACGTACAAATGTGACTGATGTAAGAATAAATAAAGACACAATAAGAAAACTAAATGAAAACGATATAATGTGAGAAGATAAGGACGTAAAAGAGGAAATATGTCCTGGTTTCCAGTAAAAAACACAGTGGATTCATCCAGTGCAGAAGCCACTTTTCAACGCATCAAAACGACACTCAACATTCTTCTAGTTTCACCCTCTCATCTGGTTTATGTACACAGATATGGTTTTAGGACTGTTGCCGGAGAAACCTCCATAATTACTGTGAAAACAGTAAAAGGAAAAGATGAACTGCAAACACCCAACTAGAAAGGAATGTACACTGGGTCCCAAGTTACCGCCCACTCAGCCTGACAGCATTTGATGTAAACATTCATTAGTGTGTCTGCACACAGAGCCATGCTGCAGAGTGCAGGTTAGCGGTGGGCTCGTCAGTATCCAGTGTGAGGAGAAGCAGCCCTCTGAAAGACAAATGAAAGACTTATAGCCCTTCAAAGACTACTTTAAAATCAATACGGAAATCAAGACAGAGGACCAAAGTGAATGTATCCTGTGGAAAACTAAAACGCCTGCACATACAAAAAACCAACCATTCAATACAGAAGAAGAGGAAATATTACATTAAAATAAGAAAACAAACAGATCATCACTCCTCATTGTGATGTGAGCCTGACAATTTACAAACAAAACGACCGTAAACTCAGCAGTTCAAACCAGCGTGATCATCACGATGCCTAATCGCTCCAAATCGACAGAAGCCTCTTCGTCTCTGTCAAACCTCCAACTCCTCTCCACACCGTCTGAACACGGCTCCACCTGCACAGTAAGCGAGCAGATGCTGAGCTGGTTGGAGGCAGCTCTCTGGCTGCTGCTGCTGCTGCTGCTGCTGCTGCTCGGCCCACGTCGTCAGCGCGGTGTTGGGCCAAGCTGTCAGACAGCCCTCAGCTTGTCTAAAGCAGCAGCAGCAGCAGCAACTGCACCACACACGGCTACGGACTGACCCAATTACGGCAGTCACATGAGGAAGAGCGCCCCGCAGTTAGCTCATTAGTCTCAGGAGTCTCACTGCACTTGTGCTCACTCGTACTCTGCCTCCTCGTCTCCTGCTGTGTATACTGTACAGTCAATTACCAAGTCATGTTTCATTCATCTAATACATTTGGAGGATATTTTATGAATGAAGGACCGAGCTTTACCCGATACACTGGAATGTGTTTATCATGTACAGTGTACGAGCAGTAAAACTAAAGGACCTTCTGTAAAACTAATTCTTTTTGTCTTACTGTGTTTTTTGGTCATTATCTGTCTGTTACTAATGTTTAGTTTCATTTTTTTGTCCTTAATTTAATGTTGTGGAGTTTTTTGTATGTTTGATGGTGAGTCTTAGTAATGTCTACACACTGTTTCTCTCAAACATTGGAACCTTGATCTCTTCTTCTTCTGTTCTTTTAGGTACAACTTCTGTCCAGGGACTGTAGATGAAAATGGCTATTTACAGTAACATCCAACATCCACTGTCCCTGTCATATTTACTACAGTCATTAACTAAATCCAAACCATCACCAGAGGTGGTTTGGCACCCAGCCAGATGTTGGAAAGACATAAAAGCATATGTCTGTTTCCTCCTGCCATAGCATAGTTTGGTATTTTCTGTGTTTATTTCTGTAGCCATGACACCAAAGGTCTGGTCAATGATAACCGCCTACAGAGCCAACCAGTAGGCGGAACACAGCCCTACTAACCCACATCTACAGTACTGGTAACAGCTGATAATGGCGTCTTAACATCCAAAGCTAAAGCATGATGTTTAAATGCATCCATGGTCTGTCTCCTCTGTCCTTGTGATAACAGCCAAATGGACATTCTAACCCAAGGTTATTCACCTCATATAAATTACCTTCCCTGTTGTGTGTTTTGCTGTCATAACCTTGAATGCCACTTCACCCCTTCCCCACCATCAAGGCTCTGTTTATTACTCCCTGGGGAGGATCTCCAAATGGCTGCAGTTTATAGACTTTAACCCTATAAATCGATTTAATCAAAAGGGTCAGCACCTTATATCTTTGACTTATTAAAATTCAAGTGGAACGAAAAAGCCCGTCTTATTTTTCATGCATGAATTATTGGTAAAATAATGTGTCAAGAGTAAGTTTATGAGAAGTATGTGTTCACGTGCACATGGTAATATCACAAAAGGTGACACAAATCTAAAACAAGCTGAAAAATTCAGTTTTAATCTGTTCCACCTGGAGGAGAAATGATTTAAATCACTAGTTTCATGTTTTTTATCATCATTAACATTATACAAGTGGTCCCACCATATTAATAACTAGGATCTGGGTACATGACTGAGCAAGAAGCACGAGCAGCCAGGTGATCAGACAGAAAAACATACCAAGAGTTCATGCAGATTATCTAAAGCACTTTATTTGTGGGTCAGTGCACCGGAAATCCTAAAAAATGTAAAACAGGAAATCTGTGCATCAATCGAGCAGTTATTTAAAGCTCTGTATTCCATCGTGTCGGCAGGAACAGCATAAGAGAAACGTAATGGTACTAGTGTGGATTTCAAACCACAACTGTTTGGTGCAGACTTTAATTCTAATTATGCTGAATTCCAGATTACAAACATCTGTAGATTATCTGAGCCTGGAATGCTTTTCAGAAACAGCTGGAATTGACAGCGTTGAGATCAAAAGTGTTAATTTGTGCTCTATCACCTCACATTGGTGTCACAGAGACGGTAAATAAAAAAAAACGGCAATGTTTTCTAAATCTATAAAGTAGTTTGACACTGTTCGAAACTCAGGTGTAGTACATGTCACCATATAATGATATGATGAATGGGTAGTTCATATTAGCATGACTAGTGTATGCAGGTGTTGTACTAACTAGATGATGCTAGACTGTGCAGCTACAACTATGTTTGATTTAGGAAGAGTTAACCACTGGATTGACCCTCCCCCACCTCTACCTACATTTTCATAACAGGTGAATCAGTCAGACGTCATTACTCCTGCCACAAAGGTGCGTTTTCATTTGACTGATGAATTCTGGGATCACATGACGTCAACTCCTGGAGCTCTACTAAAGGAGAGTTTGGATAATATCTTTAATTCAGCTCATTTTGTCATTTGTTATGTGTCTGCCCATTAATGGGAAACTTTTACTTTTACTGCACTTTTTCATTGTTGCAGATGTGATCGACTGGTGAGGTAAGTATTTGTATGCTGCAGTACTTTTGCATATGATTTGTAAGATGATTTGTATGATACATTAGAAGTAGAATGAGGATGTGAGATGTGTTGATATTGTTTATTACTACATTATTCCACCTAGAAAACAACCCACCTAATGCAGCAGACTTGACCTTTCCCCCTTTCTCCTTCTGAATGGACACTTCTCTGCAGCTTAATGGACTCATCTCTCTCTAATATTCACACACACACACACACACACGCAGAGCGGCTACAATCAGCCGGTGCAGGTCACTGCCCCGTAGGCAGGTTCAATATTTATGGGTCGCTGCAGCATTTCACTGTCTCTGCTTGACAAAAATGATCAGCATCTCAGGCACTCTGCCTGTCAATCCAGCTGCTCCACACATGGCATCCGCTGCCATCACAGTCAGCTCTGCAAGATGTCACAGAGAGAAAGGCCACTAAGCCGGCGTCACCCAGTCAAGGATAAATCACTCTGGATCCAGAATCGAAGCTCCAGCCTGACATCTGCAGCACGGATGGATTGAAGGATGGATGGGATATGGAAATGCTCTGAATCCTAATACAGAGTTCGCTTGTTTGGCAGCGTGTCAAATTCAACACTAACTACAGCTGATATCCTGATTTATATGAGATTATTGGATCCTTGTTGTTTACGGCTGCACTTACTTTACTGGGGTTTCTAAAGCCAGTAGTTTCAGACCTGCAGTAACTGAATTTACCCCTTCAGTATTTCAACAAAACTACGACTCCTCTGCATTAACGAACCATGATTTTCTCACTCTAAGGAGTCAAAGACTCAAAAACATATGGGACACTGAAGCTGAATCCTGGCGCTATTTGTATAGCATCTCTCTCTATGCTTTGTTTGAGGACTGAAAAACATCACCAGTGAACATATCACAGCGTTGGAAGTTCTTCATTTGAGCTCTGAGGTCCAGGTCTAGCTGGCTGAGGTTGGAATCTCTAATTCTGGCGTATACTTTTATATATACAGTGTGTATGCAGTATAGTATCGGATGTGTTTTGAGGTGAAGAGAATGAAAACGGTGAACTTCAAGGCCCAGTGGAGCTTTGTTCTGACAGGGAGCTGAGGAAGATTCACAGATATTCCAGAGGTAAGCTAACTGGTGGGCAGCCACAGTAGTCTGTCATACATCCTTCATCCAGTTGTCTACAGAATGTCTGGGACTGAATCTACGAAGAGCTGAAATCTTCCATCTTTTTCCCCCTAAAGATTCTCACACATTCAGTGTTCACAGCCTCTGCTTCGAGGTTAGGTTGTGCATTCTGTCCATTTCTTTGTTTGTGTGTGAACGGCATGTCTCAATGGTCGACCAGAATGGCATGAAATGTGGCTTAGTTGCTTTACATGAAAAATGTAAAATGATTCTATAGTGTGACTGAAAATATCAATCTGAAGATGAAGTTGGAAAAAAAAATAACTGATGAAGAGACTATTGAAGAATAGTGGCCACTATGGCCACAGGTGGGTAGTGCATTTATACATGCACTATATTACTTTGCTGATGAGAAAATTCAGTATTAGTGGGCAAGTCATGTAATTTCTTTTTCAATTTGTATTTGTTAAATATTAAAATGGGCAAATTTCAAGTAACTTCAACACTGAACATCATACTATTGTTGTAAATGTAATGCACAGGAATGCATTGCATCTGAAATAAACTCATGCATCACGCATTAGCATACGAGTCTGGACATGTATATAAATGACAAAGGCATAAAACCACAATGTGGTTATCTTAGTTGTATCATGTACTGTGGGCTAAAAGCCTCCTTTATTTGCCAACAAGCAGATTTGACTGATTTTTATATTGTGTCTTTCTGGTGTGAAAGAACTCTCAAAAGCTGTCGGTATCTAATATAGGACTGGGACACAGCTGTGTCGCATTAATCTTGAGCAACATAATGTCAGTAAAAACTGATCAACATGGGTTCAGGAGGTCACCTCTGTGGCCCGAGTAGTGTGGGAGGTTTGTAGTGGGACAAAATACTAACAGAAACAGTTGGGTCAATGAGCTGCGGTGCTTCCTCGCGGCAGCTCTTTAATATATGTCCATGTTTGGACGTGAAAGTGATTCACACCATGGCAGGACTGAGCTGATTTACAGGAAAATCTCTCAAACTAACACATATCATCCAAAACAATAGTTGAATCGTGTCTAAATTGTAAACACAAGGTCACTACCAGCCCTAAACCCCTGTGGCATGTCTTCCATTCATGCAGCACTGCAGGCAAATTCCTCCAGGTGAACTGAGCTGAGCTGCATGACACCCCGCTGTCACTTTCACACAGATGGACCAACTCTTCACTGGCCACCGAAAGCACTTCTTGAAAATGACTCACACATTTACTCACGGGTGGCATTGGCACAGCACGCTTACAAGGTCAAATGAAAGCCCTCCACTATTACCCCACTCCAAAAAGAAAGAAGGGAACTAAGGAAAAGGCGCTTACTGACGGTGTGAAAATATGGCCACAAAAGTCTTCCTTGAATGCAGCCTTGAGGACATTTTCTCAAATGAATGGACCAAACATGTCAGTCAAAGCTAATCTATATCCATAAAAGACTTCTCTTTTTCACTTCTGTCAAAATTAGCTTTTAATGCTAAAATCCAATGAGTTCCATAGTTTAAGCCGAGTGTGTCACATCATATCTTCTCTTATTACCATATCAAGGATCTTAAAACTCAACACTGTCTTTTTGTCAGTGAGTCCTGTGGAGCTCCGTCTCGCTGGGTTGAGTGCAGGCATTTTGATCGCACACACTCTTTCTGCATTGGTCAATCAAATCTGTGCAGGGGCACATTCTTTGTACATTAACAGTGTAATTCTACTGCTAACCTCTCAATCATGGCTGTTTTAGAAAGTCTCCAGAAATGTAAAAACCTCCCTCGTAGTTCAAACTCATGAAAATGATTAGCACAGGATAGTGTTTTTGTTTAAGTAAGAAAAAAAGCCCCTCACCGCCGAAGCTCACATTTTTACTTGTTTAATTTTTACATACACAAAAAACAGAAATGTAAAAACAGCAATTTGTGGTTGGAGCTGTGGGCTGGAACTATTTCTTGATGGACAACAGCCGGGCGCAATGAGTGTGCGCAGTTTCCTGAAATCTTGTTATTACAGTCAGGTTGTCAGGTTTGGTGCCGTATTGTCTGTGCAGAGACCAACACTTGTGCTAACCAGTCACATTAAGCAACCTGCGCTATATCTGAAAACACTGCACAGAAGCACTTGGTGGATGGATATGCTGCTGTTCATAGAAGAAACATACTACACCCTAAAACCAACAACTGTAGATTTATTTCCCAAGATTCAGTGAGCTGATAGACGGGCGCCACATCACCTCCATCTCATCCACCTGCCTCTGTTTCCCTCTGCTTCTAATCTCTATGCTAAGCTAAGCTAACCATGTCTGGACTCCAGCTCTGCACTTAACACAGTAACATGAGATTGTTATCCTGAGACTTACACACTCTACGTCTATGTGTTTCATCTGCAGCATTAATATAAAGCAAGATGTGTCCCATTATCTTTTGTTGAGAGTGTTGATTGACCAAGCTCAACAGAAACATTTTCAGATGTCTCAGTGAGGCTTTCTTGTGGTTCACCAGCTGCTATTGTTCTTATTGGGCCAAATGAAACGAACTAAAACAGAAAACACTCCAGAGTTTGAATGAAACACTCTGAATGTGTCTCCTGTGAGGGCATCCTGGGTCTGTGCCTTATGAATCATTACCACAACAGCTCAAAGCAGTCAAGGATGTGAACACAAGTGTTTGAAGAGCTCCACAGCAAAAGCTTTGTGGATGGTGGTAGGGGTGTGCCCTCACAGAACATGACGGAGTGAACGGGACGCCTCTGGCAGTGGGCAGCTTTCATCAAGGCCTGTGTGGGCACGATTTCATAAAGACTGTGGGCACCTGTGGGTGAGTCACGCAGGCCTCGCTGTTCATCTGGGGCAGAGTGACCAAAAAACCGAACTGCAGGGATGAGAAGCAAGTAGGCCACAGTTTCTCACTGTGGTTAGTCAGCTTACAAGACAGGAGCAGCTAACAGCCCTACACACCCCTCATTTCCTCCTTTTCAACCAGGGTTAGTGCATGTAGCATTTCCCCTGAGACACAGCTGTCACTGTGATCCAAGTAAACTCTGTAAACGAGAGACTTCAAAATGAAAACCTTGGGAAATACCTGGGGGTGCAGAGGGAAAATTCAGAACAGGAAAGAAAAAAAGAAAATAGAACAAAAGCCTTCAGAGAAGAGAAACAGGGAACATACAAGAGCTTCAGCTCAGTTTCAACGTATAATTTCTAAACAAAGGTTACGGCATCTCACAGTCTGCCCCGGGGAGTGAGCTGGCTGAAGCAGGGGCTCAGTGCCAAGGCAGCATGACTAGACAGCACCCAGAAAAGGGGGTGGGAGGTGGGTGGTTGACCGGCAATGCTGTGTGCCACATTGCCTCCAGTGAGCACAGGGTGGGAGTTGTAATTGGCATTAGTTGAGAGAGAATGCTGGGATGTCAGTGTCATTCTCATGAGTCTTAGCCGGGGTGATGTGCCCATCAGCAGAGTGCCGCACAGCGGACTGCTGTCACGTTTACATAGTACAGCTCCTATAGTGTACTGTGGGTTTGTACATTTATTTACATGCACAGAAGACAGCACAGGAAAGGTTTGTACAGAACCCGACTGGTGTAGGTGTAAGTAAAAAACGATGAGCAGAAGAAGGACGGGCGACAAAAGAGAAGTAGGACGAGTGGGACATCATGCACTGCTTGCTTCCCTCATCAGTCTGTCTCTGCTGTCTCAAAGAGGAATACAGGCACAGGCCGGCGCCTTAGTCTTGCCCACAAATTAAGCCGTCATGGGACTGCAACAACTCCTGCCAATACTTGACTGAATTCTTGTCATTTACAGTATGTACCACATCTCCTGCAGGGCATCCAAGCTCCAACATACATGAGAAAGGCTTGAAAGACCTTTATGTTCAGTCTGAAATGAACACATCACACATGGGATGCCAAGTACTACCCATGCTACCACAGAGTGCATGTCGGTTAACATGCAGTAACAAGGGAAGGGAGGAGGATGGAGTGGTAAATGTACTGACTTAAAAAAAACTTCAATAATAAGAGTTAGAAAAGAGAGAGCGAAGAAACAGGCAGCGTGGTGCTCCAGCTGCAGGAGCCTATTAAAAAGCAAATCAAAGGCACGTTGGCTTTCCCACCAAAAGACACAGGGAGCTCTGCTCCCAGCTCTCCTAGTGAGGTAGAGAAATCTTTCTGGAGCCCTACCGAGAGGGTGTCAGTCACAAGGCCCCCCACGCACACATATTTTCAACTCGAGGGCCCGAACACGCCTATAGCTTTACATAGCAACAAGCAGACACACAGGAGCATGTGAACACACCGTCTAATCAAGCTTCACTATATCTGACAAACCCTGCTCCCTCTGACCTGAATCACACTGTGAATAGTTTCCATCTAATTATCTTTTGGTCAACTGAAACTTTTAGACAGTGGAAAACAAACACTCCAGAGAAATTAAATTTTAAGGTGGGTCTGCAGCTTGTTTCAGACGTGATTCAACTGGCAAAAAACACATTTTCTCACTTAACTCACAGCATGCAGACAGTTTAAAAAACTGTAGTTTATTAAGAAAGAATGCAAAACATTATTTTAAGTTTATTTTTAGACAGATTAATCAATCAAATTAGTTGTCAGATTTTACTTTTTTAATATTGATGAAGGAAACCTACTTTTTCTAAACTTAATTGCCCTGCGTTGTCTAAACAGACTCACAAGAGAGTTAATCATGCATGAGCGTGATTTTGATTGTGTTAATAAATAATATAGTTTGGTCGTAAAAATCTTAGAGACTTAGTATTGGCCTCAAGTAACACTGTGAAAAATCTCAGAGTTATCTTTGACCAGCGTATCTCCTTTACCTCATACAGAAATCTCTAGAACAGCTTCTTCCACCTAAAGAATTTTGGTAAAATTAGGAGCATCCTGTCTCAAAGTGATGCTGAAAAACTAGTCCATGCATTTGTTACTTCCAGACTGGTCTATTGTAATTCATTATTAATAGTTTGTCCCTAATAACTCCTTAAAAAGCCTCCAGTTAACCCAAAATGCTGCAGCCAGACTGGAATTACAAAGAGAGATCATATTTTTCCTACATTAGCTTCCCTCCATTGGCTCCCTGTAAAATCCAGAATTGAATTTAAAATTCTTCTCCTCACTTATAAAACACTTAATAATCAGGCTCCAGCTGTCCACTGTTTTTGCTGTTTGTTGTTTTTTGTTGCCTGCTGTTCTTTTTCTTTTTCCCCTTTTCACTCGCTCCAACCAGTTGAGGCAGATGGCCGTCCAGCCTAAACCTGGTTTTTGCTGCAGGTTTCTTCCTCTAAAGGGAGTTTTTCCTCTCCACTGTCTCCTGGTTATATTATGTAAGGTCTCAAACCTTAAACACAATAAAGTGCATTAAGATGACTTCTGTTGTGATTTGGCGCTATACAAATAAAATTGAATGGTTGATACTTATTGTGTACATAATCAGAGTTAAATTGGGATCTCTATTTCCTGTCTAACTGTCGAGCAGTAATGCAGGTCTCATTTAACACTGAAAAGCTCAACACATTTAAACACAAAAGTGAGTAAATTTAAACAGATCTTCTAAACTTTGCTCTACACTATTATTACTGTAACGTGATATAATAATAAAATGATTAATAAAATGCCTAATAGAGGCATCAAGCTAGAGAAAATGACTGAAAGTAAAGCTCTGCATGGTTCTGTGTGAATGATATGTGTATAAAGATGTCAGCAGCAAATCACACCCTAATCTGACCTGACAGAGTGGGAAATGTAAGGGGAGGAGGCCTCTGTAAGAGACGTCTAAAGGTGGCACTCAACTAAACCTTTCTTGTTACAGTAGTGCAGCACTGTGCACAGATACAGGGATTGAACTTTTACACTCTTTTGCATGTGTTGTCCAAACGCAGCTCAGGGCCCGCGGGTGCTTCAGCTTTCTGAATCAATATTTCAGCACGCCGAGGCGTCGCTCAGCCTCCATCCACCTGGAGCGCTGCCAACATCCAGTTTCAGTACTACCATCAGCCTGCAGCGCATGGCTTCTGCCCACACACACACACACACACACGCGCACACGCACACACACACACACACACACACACACACACACACACACACACACACACACACACACACACACACACGAGCATTAGCAGTCAGAAACAGCTATCACAGCCCTTTGTTTTGTCTTGCCAGGTGGAATCATACATAATAATAAGTCATGTGAAATATGGCCCTGTAGGTTTAACATTCGTTTGAACAAACTCTCTATAAATTTACATTCTCGTCCATGTGACTTATGCCCTGTTGAACAGCAGTCAGTTTTGCTGACAGGCACACAAGGTAAGTACTTTCAATATGCATTAAAGGTCCAGTAAAGGTCTGGAGGAATGTACTCTCTGGATGGTGGGTGTATTCACATAATTATGTTCTTGAGCTACAGTTGTGATCTTTAACCTTCAGATGGAAAATACTCTTCTACCCAATCATCTCTCACTTTTCCATCACTCCTAACCTAGCTGTCAAATTCCGTCAGCTCTCGTATTGGAAACAGTCAGATTTAGGGTGAAGTGAAGAATGCGCTCTATCAATGGATTTTGGATTCCAAGGAGAGTTAGGTCTAATGCTAATGGTGATGTTGGATTCAACAGTGGATTGCTTTACACTGACAGTATTTAAAGCTCATGCTAGAGAGTATCATAATCAGGCAACACAATAATTAAATGGTGGTTCCACAGAAGGCTGAAATATTTCTGTACTGAAAAATTCAAATTCAATTAAAAAACTCACAATGTCTTATTTTAGGATGACTACATCTTGTTTTTCCTGTATAAGATAAATCATCTGGTCAGATATTATTCACATTACAATATAAAACCCTTTACAGGTCTTGACAGTGCTTAAGAAATATAAGAAACAAGTCACGAGTCGATTGTTTGGCTGTAATGCTCACATTCCAAAACACACACAGAAGTATTTCAACCATCTGAACAGTGATAAATCTAGGCTAAAAACAAAAACATCGAAGTACATTTCTTTCTGAGATCTTTTGACAGACTTTATACCTAATTAGGTTGGATAATGGTGGTCAATCAATTTCTCAAGTTTCAATGTGAGATTCTGCCCTCAAGCTAAAAATTCTTTATCATTTCTTGCGTACCCAGTTGGTGGATTCTTTTTATGACTCTGAGAATTTAATGAGTATGACTAGTATTTGTTGCTACAATAACTGTTATTGCTCAAACTCGATAACTTATAATATAATGAACCTTCTTTAAAGATCGCAATACAATTGATCTAGTTATTCAAAAAACAGTGTCATTAATTGTTATCAATAGAATGTGTCCAGCCTTGTCACACTCTAGTGTTTCCAGGTATTCACTGGTGTAGTAGCTGTATAAGTACAATTACTGTACAAGGTGTGTCAGGCTGTGCTGAAATGTTTTGAATGACAGGTATGATCTCCACAAAGACAGCAATGCATTTAGCTTAAAGTATCAGTGTGTTTTGACAGTAGCCGGTTTGTCCGCTATCAGGCTATCACGGTTTGCTGCAATCCCATTCTGCAGCACGCTATTCCACCCTGTTTCAGTGCTAATGTAATCAAGTCTATGTCTTTGTGTTTGTGCTTCTGCAAGAAAAGTCACTGATAACTATTTCCTCATCTTTGTCAAACCCACAGAGTGTGCCAATAAGTGTGCTACTGCAGACAGATTCTATGAGTGAATGGCCTGAACTGAGGTGTTTCAGAGAAATAAAATACATCTAGATAAAATTCAATTACCTGTTCAGATGTGACAAAACAAACATTTAGTTAGCATTAGTGTTGGGTTAATACAAAAAGACATATCCCTTCATGTACAGTTGTGCTAAAAAGTTAGTGAACTCTTCAGAATATTCTCTCTCTCTACATAATTACTGTGTAAAATACAATCCAATTCACTGCATTCTGAGTTACACAAGCAAAGTCTTCATGAAAATGTCCTCTTGATCCATCTGTGAAGCTCAACAGAAAGTGAATCATGCAGCAAGACAAGGACCCCAACCACACAAATCGTTCCACCAAATAATGGTTAAAGCAGAAGCAATTTAATATTTTGGAAGGGCTGAGTGAAAGTCTTGACCTTTAGTCGTACAGAAACGCTGTGGAAGGACCTGAAGCAGACAGTTCGTGGAAGGAAGCCAAAGTCCAGTTGAAGTTGTTCTGTGAGGAGGAACGGGCTAAAATCCCTTCAAGCCCACAACGCCCATTTGCTGAAGGTAAACGCTCACATACTTTTTCAACAAGGGAAATGTTCTATCTCATGTGCTTAATTGGGGTCTATTTATCTAGCTTTAGGACAGTGACTAATGAATACTGGATCACAAAGTTTGTCATATTTATGCAGAAATAGAGAAGATTTCTAGAACTACTGTACTTTCAGTGGTCTGTGGTCATGTAGGCAGTTTTGGCTAAATTAGTCCAGGTGTTGAGACATTTCTGTCTAAGCCCAAGGAAAAATGTTTTTTCCTGTCAGTGTGGCTTGGCCATTTGCAGTAAATAAAAGAGCCGTAAGTCTCAGCTGCTGTCACGATGGAGAAGTGAATAGCACAAATAAGAGCTATGGCATATTCAGAAATGTCGCGTAGCTGTCACATCCTGGGAAAAATAGTGCACAGAACAGGCACCACATTAATCCAAAATCGATCCAGAATGCAAACAGGATCTCAGCGAGTGGTGCAATCTTTAGTTCCACCAGTATTGCAAGTAACTGAATGTTTAATTTGGCAATATGATGCTAATGATCACTGTTTGTAGTATTTAGCCACAAGTTGAATCAACCTGTAACTTTTACAAAATATTTCTGTTATTTAAATGATTAAAACTACATTACACAGTAGGCTTAATGTTATAAATATAGATAAAATAACCTGTTATTATATGAAAATTTAGTGATTCAAACACGGTTGCTGTTACTTTCTCAAGGACTCATTGTGTTTTATTAACTTTTATTTGAGACTTTGGTGACGATCAGATCACATTTCACGCAGAAAACCAGGAAACTGCAAACAGTGGCATTACTTTTTCTTGAGACTGTGCATTACATGTTCATATTCATGTAAATATTCATAGCATTATTTGTCTGCAAAAGTTCCACTGTAGGTGGTGGTAACATCCCGTGGGCAGAAAAGAAGGTGGTTAAAGGTTATTTTCATGAATGCCCATGAATAATGAGCACCAGTTCAGTAAAACCTTCAACCTTCTAATCTCTTCTGTCTGAAAAAGTGGATACAAATCTGCCCGCAACACCCTCAGCTCCGTATAACAATGAGAAACAATTAAGGAACCCACAACCAGTATCAGTCGTTTTCATAAGCCAACTATAGCTGTGACTGATTACTTTTCATGGTCGTGGAGTATGACCCTCATGTTCATTCTCTCAGTGCAGTCCACCAACTGTAAACTCCAGACACACTGGAAGACTGACTGAGTCACTGAGTGAATAGCTGCATAATTAAAGCGACAGGGGAATTCATCACACAGGCTCTAAGCTTTGGCTGTGACAGCAGGCCACTCCAGGCTGCAGAGTGGCCCCGACCCACCGTAGAGCATTTGAAGGACAGGGACCAGCAGCCTCTGGGGCACTGCCAGAGAAAGCAATGAGTCTCTGCTGAGATGGAGAATCGACTCACATGACTTTACGCCAGCCTGATTGTAGTCACAGACCAGAGGGGAGTACATACTATCATGACTAACCTGTAGCACCGAATGTCTGGCAGATATCTAACATTATTATGAAGCTTATAATGATTATAATGATTTTTTTCGTTAACACAATGACACAGAGAAAGTGACTTCAAGGCAGCAGTGTGTGCTGCAGTTTTAAATTTTACTCAAATGCAAAGAAGCTGCAGGGACTATTTTCCACAGCGGATTAATTCACATTTAATGCTGTAGTGTGCATTTGGGGCACCGGGACGATGTACAGAATGTAGGAGTGAGTCAAAATAAACCACAGTGGGTGTTCTCGTGGTAATGGAGGAACATGTCCTCATGCAAGTGTGACTCATTGTGTTTTTAATAGTTCTTGGACAAGAATGGAGTGCTATTGCCCAAAGGAATAATATACAGTCTATCACACACATGAATGCATGATGCATTCATTGTGAGTTTGGGTCTTTTAATGGAACGGGAGTTGTTGTCAATGAGAAAAATATATCATATCATTCCTTCTAAATGCATTTACAAGTATCTATGGAATATAATACAATATCTACAGAGTATATCTCTCCCTCCATCCTGCTGTTAGAAACAAAGCTTTAAACTTTGATTCTTTCTTCTTTCTATAAAGCTTCTTCAACATTGACTAAATCTTTTTACAGTCCTGTCAGGTACATACTAGAATGCCCTACCCATGTTGTCTAGGTCTATCGGACAATTTCTTCTACTGTATAAAGCTAATATAACATCTATAGAATAACTTTATTAAAGCTAACACAATACTCAGGCATTAGTTGTCTCAGTTTTCTTGCTACACTGTCTCGGATATTGCTTGTGGAGCAGAGCTGCAGCAGAATCGAACATATGCATGTAACTGAGAGCAATTGACTTGCTTGATGAGAGGTAACTGAACCTAGGAACACTTCCTGGAAAGTAGTCCCTTTTAAATGTTTGTGTAATGTTAAACAATGGGTCATTATCACTGTCTCTATCTGTGTTAATTAACCAAGCAGCCAAATAGACAGAAAAGAAAACCATGAAAACAGCCAAAGGCAAATCCGTCTGATGCACCTTAACACCTATCCAGCACTGACAGCAATGGCATCCGAGTTCCAAAAATTATTATATAGAGTGTACCTGCTTCACCTCACAACAATCATAACAGTTATTCGACAATAATCCAGCAGTGGTTAGTGATTGAGTGATTAAGAAAATCCGCTTAGGATCAGTAACAGGTCATCTGCATCACAGATTAATTGATTTGATAATTAAGAGGTTCATACGCAATCAGACCAGCTTTTCTCATAAAAATGAGAGGCACACCCGCAGGTCCCAGTCCATTAAGCTAAAATATTTTAAGATGACACAGATGAATAGATGGTTCATATTTTTACATTTTACTTCCTGTATGTTTGCACCGAGACAAACTGACTTGAATCTCAGTTTCTGGACTCTGGCTTTCAATCTGCTTAAATTAGCTCTTCTTCAACAACTGCTTTTACAGACAGACAATTTAAAGATTGTATTGAATATTTTTTCTGTTTGAGAAAGTCCTCCTGAAAAACAGCACCTTCAATACAAACTGCTAATGAGCTCAAGAAAAACTGCAGAAATTGACTGGAGGTGACTAGATGCAGGTGCAGCCAAGTTGACAGCCTGGTCTTCTTATTAATAAATAGCCCACGTGTCCTGAACAAACTGCATGTGTGTCTGTTCCAGATAGAGGTCCTGCATTGATGTACAGAGGGACAGAATCAATCAATCAGTGTAGCATATGGAAAATGTATGTCTACACATGCTCACTGGACTCTGACCCAGGCAATAAGAGTCTCTCTGCTTTTGTTATGTGGAGAATTATCAATATATTGCAGAACTGTGAGATAACTTATTATTAATGTGTGTTCTCCTGCTTTCCTCTACTCATTTATGGATGATGCATGTGGGTATATGTGTGCTGAAGTGTGTGTGTAGAATACAACTGTGTTATTTGCTGCTTGTTAAGGGAGAGAGCTGAATCCTGTGTGTGTTCATTTCTCTGTGTGTCTGTGTGTAGGCGATATAGTGCAGTATCAGTGTTGGAGATACTGAACAGTAAGTAGGCTTGGAGAGTGGCTGTGGTAAGTTGACCGGCCCTAACATTGGTGGACACGTGTTGGCTCACCCACTCACTGCTCCTCTGATGCCTTTCAACAGATACTTGACGAGTGAATGAGGAAAGTTACGTACAGCAGGACAGTCTCACTACACCCACACACAGACACTAGGGCTAACTCAAGGGCACTGGAATCAAATGTTCTCCACACATGAAGATACCCCCGGCCCATTACAAATCTACAAGGCAGTACATTTTGGTACTTGCTACTGCCTCAAGTTATACAGTTATCATTAAAACTATGACTTTTTGAGGTATGGATAACATTGTCTAAGTTCTTTATTAAAGCTGCACTGATCAACATTGTTGCATTACTGGTAAATCAAATACAGGGTAGTGACTCTGTAGTTCCTCTCACTAACAGAACTTAACTAAAGCCTCTCTTGGCTCTTTTTCTGATTTTCCCATGAGCCTCATTTCTATCAGCAGGAGGCAGCTGTTTCCAGTGAAAGACCTCAGATAAAACTGTACACAGCACAAACTGCAGACATCAGAGGTAGAAGCAAGTTGGTGAACAAAAGCCGTTTTGCCATATGAACACTGAACACTGTCTGGAGAATCAGTGCACACATTGTCCAGAGCTGCCCTTTTAAATATGGAGCACACTTTCAGATGCATTCTTATCTACTAGAGTTACTTTATTTGGTGTAGTTTCTTCTGCAGCAATCACAATGCTTTGCTTAGAGGACATCATAGTAATTTCTTAGGCTTAAGTAGCTTTCTTAGGTTGCGGAAAGGTGGATGTTTTGGATTAAAATGATCACTGATCAGGAACAATGTCGTTGAAAAAAACCAATGGTGACGGATAAAGTTATATCAGTAAACAGGAACTATAATCAAACACTATGCACATGCCACTAGCATTTTCCTCATTCATTCATGGCGGTAACATTCATGAACTGGAAGGTCATCAGACTAGCAAGTGTTAGCATAGCTGCAGGCCTGTATGACTGGTTTGAACTTGGAAGGTCAGTTGGGCTAACCAACAGCTACTGACTAGACAACATTGTGCATTGCATTTTTCAGCCAGTGCTAGCATGTTACATTTCTTGTTCCTTGTCACGCTGAATCCTTTCCTACCCACAGTAGGATAGGTGTGCTGAGCTGTCACAAGCTCTTTTGAGGCCAACATGCAGGGCGAGGGTTGGAACTATCACATTGCACTTGATTAATGCACAACCCTTGTCTGTTAGAAGCAGTAGTGGAGGAGACTTTATGCCTTTGGGCATCAACAGACCTGATTCCCAAACTGGAACTTGGCCCCCTCTCTGCATGTTTGACCGAAGTAGTCTTAGGTCTTTGGACCACATGCAAACTTATTACACTGGTTCTATTCGCAGATGAAAGGAGTCGACCTTCACACATTTGTCATTTACTCAAATTCTCTTGTTGTCTTTGAGTCTTTAGCTCATACCTGCAGCTTTTGTTCCCCATTCATTCATACAATCACTTCACTATTGTTTTTCCTTTATAAAAGCAACAGTGACATAATTCTGGCTCTATTTTAATGATGATAAATACAAGGTGCTCCTCAGCAGCATTGTTCAAATATGTAGGTTGGATACCTGACACCTGACACTTCTTCACGTTTATCTCAAGCATAAAGCCTTCAGGACAGGTATAGGTGTAACATTTTATAGACTTTTGGGTCACACAGCTGAGACAGGCGCTAGTTGTTGTCTTTGTGGGCCATGTCTGCAGAGCATGAACAATACCTTGGAGCCTGATTCTCAGACAGTCTTCCCAGAACTAGAAGATAAAAATCATAAGCATTGTTCTAATGTGTCACACATAGTACACTCCCTGATAGAGAAAACCTAAACGTGTCAACTATATGGCTCCTTGCCAATACAAAATACTTCCTGTTCTTTATGCAACTTGTGCACAGGTCTACCTATTAAATTACTTAATATAAAATACATAATTCGACATAACAACTTTTAAATCTTGAGAATCCTCTTATCCTGACTGCACTAGTGGAAACCAGATGTTCATTGCTCATAATGTGACAGAAAAGAAACCATATCAAGTGCGACAGTAAAATAATTAGGTGTTAGTTGATGTCATATTGTTGGTTTTAGAAAGTTATTGAAATGATCAGATGCAGCTCACTCTAATCCCACGCTGAGAACGTATATAGGGTGTTGAGGTTAAAGTGGTAGATGGCCATTTAGCAAGGCTTAATAAATGTAAAAATGTTTTTCAGAACTGTCTCATAACAATATTGCAGTCTTAGCTACGGAACAGTCAACTAAATGCTGACTATAGACTATGTTAGAAAAAAATAGTGTTTTTTTAACATGCGTCACTTCCCTAACACGTCCTTATTTAGCCACATCTGTAATTCAGAGATGCACAAAATTAACCTCTCTTCATGGGCGGAGTCTCCAACACAGTCACCACTGGTTTTCTTGAAGCCAGCTTTCTGAATTCAATCGAAATTTAGCAACTCTATCATATTGTCATGTCTAGGTGAGATTCTGACTGTGATCTACCATCCACAGATTGTAGGTTTGTACAGAGACCGGTAAGAAATTCAACTGCTTTACTTTGTCTTCAAATAATTCCTAATTTACAGTTAAAATACATGACGAGTGGTTGGTAAATTACTTTATATCTGCTACAGAGAGTTGGTTGGGTGTAATGAACAGACATGCTTGACGATGTCCTGGATCTGGCAGGGAGATGATGTGTGTGGGGTTGTTCTCAGGTTATCCAGTTATGACAGCCAGATTTAATTCATTGCTCTCTGTAATAACCTAGCACCGCCTTTTTACCCTTCTGCACCTCTACACCTCCCTGGCACTTCACAACTCGCTCATGCCTTACTGAGGACTCCTGTGAGTATGTGAAATGTTTCAAATCCTCCTCTCTCAATTTACATCTTTACAATCATTCTCTAGTCTTTGATGACAAAGATCCTCCCCCCTCTTCTGCCCCTGCCTTCTTTCACCTCCTTTCCACAGCCACCCTCAGCCTTTCTGAGCCTGATAGACGGCCTCCAATATCCAGCAAGCATAAATCTTACCCCAAGTCGGCCACAAATATCTCAGCTATGCTGATTTATAGAAGATGGCCTTCCCGTCAGTCTCAGTGAGAGGCTGCTATGGTGCATGTAGGCTGCATGTAAATGGAATTAATTTTCTTAATAGCAAGAGTCTTCAAAATAAGAGGGCCACCTTCATGGGGTACGAGTATAGGGAAAGATTATTAAGAGCAAGGCGGGTTCAGCTGTAAAAAGGTCAGTGAGGCAGTAAACAGGTAAATGAGAACGCATGGAGAGGGGGAGGAAGCTTGAGTATGCTGACAGGTGTGTGAACCCCACATTACATCAAGAATACCTTTAAACCCCTCCTGCAAAATGAATGACGTCCCACGAAATGGAACAGTTGTTAGTTCAAATGCCTAACAATTACTGATCCAAAGTGCGACGTTATCATGAAATATGGCTGTTTATTTTCTACCAATAATGAATGTTGGTTATTTTTTATGAGCTTTAACTAACAAGAACCTTTTCTTGTTAGTAGCTTTTAGTCATAGCTTTTTGCCCAATGTATCTAGTGATCGCAACGTTGACTGCTTAATCCACCACTGTGGTCCAGACTGTTTTGGCAAATGCTATGAGAATTGGTAAGCCACGGATAAATCTTAATGACTCTATGACTCAATTTTACTTTTCAAATCAAATGACAAACAGCACAGACCAGTTTTTCTTAAAGTCAATTACAACTATAATGACCTTCTTGCTTTTCATTTCCCACTGGCCTTAACTGTACTTTTTGTTTACTGCTAATTAGTAAATGTGAGCATACGAACTACTAAACTAAAATCGTGACAATGGTAAACATCACGCAATCAGTGTCACGTCTCTTCTAAATTTCTGAACAAAAGAAAGACAGATGAGATGGGATATTCATTTAAAATCTCTGAATGAGCTCACCAAATTTTAGATGACAATAAAAGGGTTTCGAGCCACATATGAAAACCCACCCAGTAGAACCAGATTTTTAATATTGCCCTATTGTTAGCACGGTGATATCAGTCTCAGGTTGGTGCTGCAGAATATTGGTATTATGTTGACTCTTTTGTTTTATGCCTCCCGCCCCAATTTTATCAGAGCTTCCTTGCAGTGAGCATCGGTGCATCAGCAGTGATAGTATTTCTTTGAACATTAAAATAAACACACGGTGGACAGAAAGGTGATGTGAATTTGCAATTGTGCTAAAACCTTTTCTGTACAAGACTTCATGAAGAATCTCTACAAATCTTTTCAATTCAATATAGGTTAAAGATTCAGTCTATAACTGCAGGATGGACAAAGAAAAATTGAATTCCAGAACAGCACGACGTACTGTAAGTCTATTCCTTCAAACCTGTTTTGCATGTAAATAATAACGATATTTTGATATTTATTTTATTAACGTAATAGAGGGAGTTCTTATTCTCTAGATAGTCCTAAATAGTGGTTTTATTGTAATTAATTAGCGTAAAACACAAAGAACAGCTGAGGCTGATGGCAGTCATTTTAGTTTTTTAGATACGTGGTCATAAACCAAAGGACAGTGTTTTTGCACTGATGATTGAGCCATAGTGAATGAAAGGCCAGAGGATCTCCAATGTGTTTAAAATTCATTTTTGTACGACTTTTCTTACGAACAAACTTAATAAAAAACTTGAATGCCTATCGAAATTTTTAAACCTTGTTGCTGAAAAGTGTGAACAGTCTAGTGAAGTGAACTATGTAGTATTTAACGGCCCTGCGGAGTTAGATTTTTAGGGCTGGACAGAAGGGAAGCTCGATGCCGCACAGGAGCCACTGAACTGAAGTGAACTAAAAACTTCTGAAAACCTGATTCAAAATCCTATTAAGATAGCTACATTGCTAACAACTACAGTTCCAGTCTTGGTTCACAGCCTTTTTCAACAGTATGTTGTGCTGTGTGCAGTAGTTTTTTGAGAAATTATGTCATATTGTTGTTTATCTAATATTTAGTTTTATAGCAGCCTTTAAAAAACACAGTTTCCTAAGAGCCCTACGTGGTTGTGGATAAACATCAAGGTTCAACAGAAACGGTGAGTTCATGTGAGTCGACGGGTGGCAGAGATCTCAGACGTGTCAGGAATAACAGCAGAGCAGACTGAATGCGGCTGATGTTTTCAGACATCAGAGGTTACAGCTAGGACGTTGAAATACAACCTTAGAAGAGAGTGTTGGTGAGTTTTATAAATGTGGATAAAACCATGTTACAACTCTAAATACCTGCTCTGACGCCAGACAAACCCCCAGCATTTCAGAGCAGAGAGTACCTCTAATTTTGAAACCTAATTTTAATCACTTGCCATTAATTTAATCATTATAATTTAGCTGGTAAATTTGGCTGATCCGCCAAATAGCTGAGATATTTCACAATAACTGAAATGAAGTTCAACCTGCTGGTTGGTGCCAGAAAACAAAAATGTTAGGAGACCACCAAATGCATTAGGATTCATCCTTCTAGCACCATGGAAAACAGTGTGCAAGCGTAAAGAGAAGTGGTGCTGTTTTAAAGGCAAAGGCAGGGATATCAAATATTGATTTGCAGAAACAGAGGATAATTTTCCCTTCAGAATTATATGTTAATCTGATTATCACTAGTGACCTCTAACCTTTCCCTTCGGCTCCACCATCAGGCTAAAATTGCCACTTGAATGCCAGAAATATAAAACATCTACTTGAGAGTCTTGCAGCATTGCACCTACTTCCTATTTTATGAAAATGAATCTCAAGTTGTGCATAGTTTAAATACAGTTTTATTAAACAATTTGCAGTTCTTGGCAATTTTAAATTACTGTCCGTGTGTTTCATGTGCTTATTTTTGAACTTGAATTAGTTAAATTCCCAGACATTAGTCTGAAGTGGCAAAGCATCTCTGTATTGTTGCCTACATCAGATAAAGAACAGTGCAGTGACTATGTCCGATTGTGCATATTTAGAAAGCAGCAGTCGTGCCCTGACAAAAGCCGCCACAAAATTGTTTATAGAAGGTTTTCATAGATGAAATTGAGATGCTGAAAAGACATATTTGTGTGGTGGTGAGAGAACAAATTATCATTACGTGCATGCATTTGCTTCGTGTGCATGTATGTATATTTAGGCATGCTAGAATGCGTCTGTGTATTCATAGATTTGAGTTTACACAGCTGTCAGATAATGGGCAGTGGTATAAGATGTATTGTTTTTGCCACAGTACCTCCCTCTCAAAATGAAAGATGTTGTGATAGGAAGCCACTTGTGCAGCCGTGTTACTGCACCAAAGCAAGAAAACATTTCCTCAAGTCAAACATTCAACATCATTACAGATATGGCTTCTAATTATGAAGAAAGGGCTTCTTTGAAGGTGGTAACATTACAAACAACTGCTGCAGTCCACTTTCAAGAAAAGGGTTTTAAAATAAAAGGTGTTAACTACAAACCATGGTGTAATGACTGGTGGGCCTAATTTTAGATGATATGCTCAGTGTTTTTTCTTTTTGTTTTTTCTCTGTGGATTTGGGTTGAGCCACATATGAAGCTCATTGCTCTCCTGAGACGCTGATGTGTAGGGTACAGAGGAGAGGGAAAGAAAAGAGGAGGCAGGAGAGCTTAAGGCCAGAAAAGGTAAATGAACAACAATATGCTCCAGAGAGAACATATTTCATGTCATCTAGAAAGTAATAGGGATAACACAACCAAACAAAAATGTCTGAAATGTCAGATTCCCACTAAGACTCATTGATCAGTGATCCTTCAGTTGAATTAGGAGTGAATCTGTGTACGCTTCAAACACAGGTTTCTTTAAGGCCAGGGACATCCCTGCTTTTTACTACTTACAGTATTATGTGTACCTGCCATTATGTTGGCGCCGTTTTCTTGGCTGTGATTTGACATTAATCTACTTGAATGTCACTTTGAGTAAAAGCAGAATTTAACAAGGAAGAACATTTTCTTCTCTTACAGGCATGACAGAAAACTGCTTCTTTGTGGCTCACCTTTTAAAACCTACACAGAGAAAGTACACAAGGAGGTATGTGAACAATGATGTCTATGATGTCTACACACACTACGCTGTTAAACATGAAGGATATACAAGGTCTAAGGGTTTTGGATTCATGTACTACTAGTACATGAAAAAGAAAACATCAGTTCCAGTTAGAAAAAGGTTGAGGCAGCCAGAAAAACAAGACAAGCATACAGAGTGAAACAAATTATTATTATTAAATATCCTAAGTGGTAATCATTCATCCTCTCAGGAGTGTATATGTGTGTGTGTTTCCTTTCTAGTAGGGTTTAATAAAAGCATTAACACCACTCTCAGGCCTGCACACTAAATCGGGGCAGTAAAAACACATCTGTTTCTAGCCTTCTTATTTTCTCTGACTCATTAACCAACTAATTAACAACCCGGGCTGACTAATTCATGTGACTTTGCGCCGACTCTGCTGCAAGGTGATTCGGCTTTGTGAAGGTGAGGCTTTATAGTCAGAGGTCAGAGTTCAAGAAGCAAACGGAGGTGACTGATTCCAATGTGTCCACCCTCTGGATGAGCACAGCATACTGAACGGAAATATGACAGCAGTGAGGGTCACTAGTAGAGTTTGACAGAAATGGGTCATGACAGAAGTGAAATGATGACTTAAATAGCAAAGATAAAGCCACTCAACACCTACAGTCTATCTGCAAATAGAATATGAGAGTGGGCTATCTATAGGGTTCAACTGACTTTGAGTTGCAGCAGTATGGAGATGAGAGCAAGATAAAGACCTGAAAAGAAAAAGATAAGAAAAAACAGATGGACAGGATAAAAGATCTGACTGAAGACGAAGACACATAGAAAAGGGCAAAGTGGACAATGAGGTACAAATGGTTTAAGAGCCAAAAGATCTGCAGAGCAACGAAACCACAGTAATTAACATTCACACCAGCAGAATAGACAAAGATAACAATGGGTAGAAAAATTACAGAGGCTGCTCAGCACAGCCTTCCCCCTGTCCTACCCAGTAGGAAGCCTTTGGAAATGAGTCTTACAGGCTCTACACAATGAAAATCAAAGTGAAGACACATCCAAGAGTGTTTCAGAGATCTGACTAAAACATATACAGTACGTTTACCCTAAAAGGGTCTGACTCCACTTTATGAACAGAGAATAAAGAAAATGGAACGAGCTCTTGAGGAAAAGAGAAGAAAGAACCAAAGTCCTTGGTAAGTTCTCAGATTCAGATACAGTTAAATCTGTTTTTATTACCAAGTCAAACTGAACTGAACTGCAAACACTGAAGACTACGTGATAAAACCGGTTGGAACAATCGTGTTACAGTTTGAGTACAGGCTAAGAGTAGTGAAGCAGAGATACAAAGAACGGCTGAGACCAAGAGAGGCGGCTTTCTGATCCATGTTGGTTAACCACAAATTATTGTTTTTTTTTCCCAGAGATGACACCCTGCTGTTCCTCCCAGAACTCTGTGTCCAGCCTCTTTGATCTCGGATCCCTATAATCACTTGGGATTATTTCACCTGTGCATCTGCACTCAGGCAAGAAACTGTAATATTGTTATGCTTCTTTCCATTTAGCTAAATCTGTCCCTTCTTATAATTGTTCCTTCTGCTTTCTGTGCCATTTCAAAGTTACTATTGTCACACGTCACCCGCTACAGATGAAGCTTCTGCAATTCCTGTACTTCCTTACTGGAGTCTGAGACATATTGCAACTGTTCTTCAGACATCATCAATACTGGAAACTGTTTTTTTCCTGATTCAGAGTGATTTCTGTAACATCCTTTCTCCCAGCACTTCACCTCAATCACTGTTGGAACAAGGAGTGATTGTCCCCACTTCAACACCGTTATCAACTTGGTACTTAAGCCTGGTGAACCAGGTGAGGCAGCATAAGCATTATGACCTGTTACTGTCCACTTGTTGTGTATGCTGTAGCAGTGAGGGCTGACCTGGATGATCTGCTTTGTCCCAGTGGAAGTGTTCTTGTTCAGTATGCAGACGGACTTCCCACTGTCTCACCTCACCGAGGAGGCTTGTAAGTTGGGCTGTTGAGCACAGGCTGTACTTTCCAATGTCCGGCGCCTCTGTCAGCTGCCTGAGTCAACGATCTTCAGCTGCCTCCACCTGCAACAAAACAGCATATTATGTCTTGGCTGGAAGACTGCTCCTCCCTCAACTCTGCTTTGAGACCCTGCATTGTGGCTAAGGTCATAGACCTCTCAGTTAATGCATCTTAGCTGCAGTATGTAAAACCTCTGGGGCTCCTTTAGTACATCTATCGTTCCGCCTGCACATCACCAGTGACCCTAACGAGGCCTCTGCTGTCTTAGCACCACAGTTCTTCCTACTGACTAGTCGTCTATTCTTCCACTGCCTGCTGGGGTCCATGGACATTTGTGAGCTGTAGCTGCTTCTACCATTAAAGTTAAAAAAATTCTCAAATGCTGGCACAAGGAACATCAATACCCCCTGATTCTTCACATGCTATTTCTGCAGGCGTCCCAGACTTCACAACATTTAACAGTTTACTATTACCATGCTGTTCTTCATCTTCTTTACAATCATATTGTAGTTAATGGACATTTCGGTATATAATATATGGTAATGGTAGAGCAAATTGAGTAACCCTGTTATTCCTATGACTATATATTATTTTAAATATTCTCAATTATTAATATTATTATTTTACATAGAAACTGGAGCTACCAAATCTCTGCCTTTTGATGAAGGGCAGATCTAATTTTCTGTCAACATCAAAAATCTGTCAACATCATTTCCCATTGTCCATGATTTAAGACTAAGAGATTTTTTTCCTTTCTTATGTTATATATGTGACATCTGATTTTCTCAAACCTTGTTTATCACACAGGATGAAAACTGTTTTGTGTGGCCGTACCTTAAACTTTTTCTATACAATATGCACCAGCTGATGGTTGTACAGACAGAACTAACACCTTTTACACATGTACTGTATCGCATTACAGGGAGTTTATATTAGACAAACATTTGCCAGACCAACGCTCACATGCATGAATTGTTTATATAAATACAGACTCTACACACGGGAGACAATCACGTGGTCTGCAGGAACACATAATGGACTTTCAGTGGAGTAAATGTACCAATAAACTGTGGTACAGAAGATGCTGAAAGTATTTTCATATAAGTGCGCATTAAGAAGCAGAGCTGCATTTTAAGTGGGGGAATGTGGGGAGCTGCCACTGAGCTGCAGTGGATTTCCCATTGAGAGTGAGAGGAACTGGATTAAGGGTAAAAGTAGATTAAAGCGGGGAGAGAGGGTCAGATTCAGGCGAGCCAGTCATGTAGCAGTCAAGTCACTACAATGTCAACTGTGACTTTAAATATAAACTCAACTACATACTGGGGGTTGTTTTTTCCTCATAAGGAGCAACCAAATGTCCTGATATGATATATATCGATTGTTCCTATGATTTCTGCGAAGCTGAAATGTGCTGAATTCAAAGCTGCAAATATAAAGTTGGCTTTCACCACTGCAGTAAATGCACTCACCAACAGAGAAAGATCCATAAGATGAGGGGCAGAGCGAAGCAGGCGTTCAGTGAAGAACAGATAAGAGGATAGAAACAGACGACTGATAGGCAGACAGACAGGGAGGGAGACAGGAGCAGATGAGATAGTGTACGAGAGACAGACTGTTTTGATTCAGTGATATAAAGCTGGCTGACTCACATGGGAGAGCTTTTCTTGAAAGCCTGGTGGTCCGTCTGTAGTGTTTGTACCATGCTGCAGCTGCTGCGCTCACACATCAACAACAAACAGCTATTATCTGCAGTTTACATAGAGTCTACTACAGAACTCTCCAGTGGTGTAGTAACACAAGTTTGTATAAAATTGTTTACATTAGATTGCTATACTATACTATATATAGTAGAATTATATAGTGTCAATCTAAGATGGTAAGTTAGTTAGGGCAAATGTTGTTCATCTTCTACCCAGTATCCCTACAAACTTCATCCATAAAGGAGGTTTTTAAACCTCATGACCTACATGCAACGCCAGCATTCAGTGTCAATGCAAAGCACAGTGTATCCCCCTTTTGTAAAGTAGTGACTGCATGTGAATGTGTGTGGTAGTCAGTGTAGTGTTGGCCTCATATGTTTAAGTATTTGGCAAGAATTAACATCTCCTACCCACCACTACCTCAACATGAGCAATATGCACAAGGTGAGATACAGTAACTAAGATGTGTGCATTCAGTTCCTAACCTCAGGGTGTCTATGTGTAATGTCCCAACCTCTATCTAAGACCTCCTAATACTCCTTAACCACATACTGAACCTCATGAAGCTCTGTAAAGTCTTAAAGTAGTTTTAATACAGGCAAAAACATATTCAACGAGTAACCTCTCTAAATGCTGGCTGCAGATGTGAATGTGAGTATGGCTGTCCATGTCAGTACTGTGATAGACTGGTGACCTGTCCACTGTGTCTGCTCCCATGTTGCCCCAGGAGAGGCTCCCTCCCATCTGTGATGTTATTTTAACTCCGGCTAATGCACGAAGAGGAGATATGTTGATTTAAAATGTGATATTTTTGCAAAATGACAAAGAAAAGTACGACATGAGATGTCTCTTCGACAGGATTCTAACTCTGTTTTTCCACACGGGAAACATACTGAAGACATAGCATGTGCAGCTAGACAGAGGTCTCGATGGAGTCTAATGCTGATGAACAAAAAGTCAGATCAGATTAACAAATGAGCAACTTTGAGGGAGTCTCTTTAAGTCAACCGTCAACATTAACCTCTTTACTAGAAGCCAAGATACAAACAGGCTCACGACTATACAAATCCTGCAGCCTTCTGCTAGTAGTGCTTTGAATGTATTAAGGATGACTGGCCTTGTGTGGTAGTGATTCACATGTCTGTTGCTTTTAAGGCATCTATTCTAGGATGTAATCATGTGGTTTCAGCTTTTTTCTTGTGTTACAGTCCATTTCACATGGCCGTTGTCCTCTTGATTTCCTTGACTTTCTTGTCTCCTTTATGTGGTGCACTTGATTTAGCCTGGTGATTTTTTTCATGCTCTCTGGCAGGGATATTCACTGTCTCTGGGGCCATCCCACTGAATTGTGGGTCAGACAAAACAGGACTGGGCCACTTCTGTTACAAAGCCCTGCTGGGTAAGGCCCTGAGCCATCGGATGGCTCGACTGTCAGTTTCTCTCGCAGTGCTCAGTGGGACCAGATGGACACACTGCAAAAAGATTGCAAATCTAGCAAGTGGTTTTATTTTGTGCTCATGTTCATTTAAAGTGTTTCACTCCATCTTTTTAGTTAGTTTTGAGCTTTTGCTACTGACAATGTGCAGATGCTTCAACTGGTGCTGCACAAATTTCAAGCTACTTCAAGAATCTGCTTCCCCAACAGTCTGCAGCTGCCTTTAGCCTTTAGTAGCTTATACTTGTTGAACTGAAAAAAGAAAGCTGTGGTGTAAAGGACAAGGTATGCTGTCATCACATAAACACTGAAAATGCTGGATAAATCTTTTCACAAGTGGGAAAACATTTTGAAATGCTATTATGACAAATTTTAAAATGGATTTCCATATTGGAACATTCTTTACTCAAAGCTTAACTTTAAACGTCATTACAAATATTCAATTTAATGGTGACAAGTCCAGGTCTGATGACTTATAAAGAAAATTATATACTGAGGTTCGTTATGAGCTGCTGGTCATTCAATCACTATATCTGGTTAAAGAAAGATTTCACCATTATCTGCCTTTGTTGCTGTTGGCTTACGTGATATCGAAACCATTCTTTATGTCACATTAGGAGTGTTACGATTATTTACTCTGGTTACACTGTTGTTTTAGCTCTCAAACCTCAAAAAATGTGGGCCAGCCCATGAAAAGAACTGCTAAAGTATTTCAGTGGAAAAGCTCTAAACGATTAATTGACCCAGTGACCGGGGATTTTGGTGACAGTGTGTAGTTTAGACATGCAAAAGTCAGCATTTTCTAGATAAAGTTTAACTGTTCAACTACATTATTTGCTTTTCTTCTTATTGCTGTGCCACTAACACGCAGGCCTCGTGAAGCTTTAGGCGTGTTTCCTATTAAGAGATTTATTTCCTTGTCTCAAAGATTTCTCGACGGTAGTCATATTAGCATAAACTAAGTAAAATCTATTCATGTAAAATATGATCTGCTAGTGCAGTAACGTTATGGTAATTCACTTGCATTTTTTGCAGTGCATAAAGCGGTGGCCCACACATTTCCTCTCTCCCCCCTTGGGGTTTGCTGGGGGCCGTCCTGGAAGCAGTGTCTTCTCCGTACAAACTTTTGTAGCATCTGCGTCTGGACGTCATGAACGGAGCCATCAGTGAGCCAACAGTCCCTCAGGGTTTGGGGCGGCTGAGGGTCATTCATTCTGCCCCGCGCTGCTCAGAGCTTCTGCTCTTCTGTGTCACAGGCGACCACCTCCACCCCTTCCATCCTTCCCTCCCCACCGCTTCTTGGAGCACTTCCAGCCTCCAGGCAAGGAGCCTGTGATGAGAGGAGGAAAGAGAGAGGGGAGGAGGATGAGGGGGTTGGATGGTTAGACTGGCTCTGATCCAGACATTAGCACTGGAGGAGGAGTAATGCTGCGTTTGTTTCTAACCCTCTGTTCAGTAAGAGACAGAGAGACAGAGGCACCGTGAGCGGATGGAAAGTCAGTGGAGGGCAGTCGTTGCTGCAGATGGACGCAACTCTGCTGCAGGCGCATTGAATTCAGGCAAAGACGTGTTCTATAGGTTATTTTATGTGGTATATGTGATGTCTGTATAGTGAGACTTTCAGTGTTTTTACCTACAACCTTTAAATATGTTTTGTTACACACCTCACATTTAGCTAATAGGGCACTAGTAATCTATTATAAATTCATTTTTTGACTTTATTTATAAAGGATGACTCAAGATTGTAGTGAAGATTCAAACAGGAATCATAGGAGAGGAGGGAGGGAGCGCAGCTAAGGTCCCCACTCGTACGCTGCAGCCATGTGGCATTTGCTTGAACCATTCGATGACCAGGTCTAACTTTTTTTTTTTATAGCTTTCTTCCTTTTAGTTCATTATTAATTTACCTAAAATTGCACTTGTTAAGCATTGCTTCTATTTCCAAGGTCTTTAATGATTTTCACATTTATAATTTGATTTATTGATCTGCAAAACATTATATGAAAATACCACTTTCACATGTTGAATTAAGACTACATAATCACTGTTCATGTGGGAGAGCTGAACGTCATTATATCTAACAGTGACAGAACAGAATGGCACAAGAGACGGAGCTGGATGTTGTTTCTGATTTTTTTCAAATCTGGCTTTAGCTACATGCAAACAACACCTGTTGAACTCTGGAGCCAACATATCCACCATTCATCCGCCTGGCTCCTTGTGCTCAGAAAAAAAGCTTTCTTTCACATTCTCTGTTGGCGTTACTGCATAGACGTGGTCTCAACTACAGGTCTTCAGATGTTGTTTTCTCAAGGCTGTATTCCAGACAAATGGTCATGCACCTCTTTTCAACGAAATTCACATTGCGCCACATGAGAGTGCCAAGATATCTGCACTGTTTCATTAAAAAAGTAGAAGCTTTCAGCACACAGACCCAGATCTCTCAAGGGCTATTGCTAAGGAGGCCGAGAGGCAGGACAAAAATGGAATAAAATTGCTGTGTTGCTGTTTGAGCTTGAGAAACAACAACAAAAAAAAAATCTCAGTGGTTTTAAAGAGAAGAATAAATCAACATGATAGCAAAAATGGTTGAGCCACATCGCTCTCGTTTTCTTGTTTTATTCATCCCCTGTCTGTCTCTGCTGGTGAGCTCCACCTACGTACTGCAGAGACAAATCAAAGGAATAGCGGGAGAAAAACATAGAGAGACATCTGTTGGCTCCCCCCAGCCCCCACGCACACACACTACCACCGACACACTAACACAAAACCCCACACAACATACACACAGCACACACGTCTTTGCATGGTGTCTGGGAAGCTGAACTGGCAGAGAAGGGGGGCACTGCTGCAATGTGCTCCATGAGAGACACTCCCAGAGTAACACTAAGCATCAGAACCACAACCACCAAAACACAATAATAAATGTGTGTTTGAAGCAGTCCTGCCACAGTCACGCTCAAACCACCTCATTTGCACATGTTAAATTACACATTCATTGAAGGGATAATAAGGGTTATCTTGTGTAGTCACACCAAGGCCTTCGCAACTATTAGACCAGATCTAACCACACTCTCTCTCTGTTGTGCTACTTGTGTTGGAATCAGATGTACACTACGCTAACCAGATTAACTGTGCTGTAGTATTAGTAGTAATAAAAATAAAAAATATTTAAGTTTAAATATGGACTTTTCAAAATGGCTGTTCTTATGTTATGTTCTCCTACAATTACACTATTAGTGTTACTAGGTGGTACAAAATCTATTTATTGTTAGACAGGAATTGATACAATAATTAAAAATGAGAATGAATTGACCCTTATGACAATTCAAGCTGTGACTGATTTGTTCTTATAACCAATAAAAGGTTAAAGGTTAAACTGCAGAACTCGGCTCACTCCACTGCTTCATGTTGGCACAGTAGGACCACTGGCAGTGAGCCACACAAACACACACACGAAGATTTTGCCCATAACTACACTACAGATTTGACACAAACACAGTAAAATAAGTTTATATTTCACAAATACTGTAGAGTAAGAACATCACGTTTCAAATGTTTGAACTTTAAACATGAAAGAAAACTAAAAATATATTCAGTAGTGGGCGAGGCTGCTCCGCGATGTACTTCATGTGTGTGAAAGGTGTCATACATACAGCTAATTTAGGGAGCACTGGGTTATTATACTGTGCTCTTGGGCAACAAACAGGCTGACATTTGCACATCACTGTGCCATATGGTGGCAGTGACACTGATCAAGGCCACATGCTGGCACTGGTCCCTTTCTTGTGGCTGTGCCTCTGCCTGCTTTAGCATCATCTGTGGTGTTAGCGACTGTACGCCTCCCTCCCCCACTCTCCTCCTCTGCAGACCAGAAACCACCAGATAAATACTGACGTGTGTTTTACACCCCACTGAACTGAACTTCTCCTTTTTGGAATCTCCAAATTCAATCTTATCTCAACAAGGCAGGTTCCCAGTCAGAGACAGGCTGTGGAATCTGTGCACTGTAGTGTGGCATGTAGACACAAAAATGTTCTGAAAGCCTGGTCAGAAACTGGACTCAGGACTTGTGTCCATGTATAACTGTTCTCCAAAATATGTACAGTGTCAGGAGGGAGCTCCTGCTGCCTCTATCAGCAAATATTACACAGAGAAATACAAAATTCCATCTCATCACGTAGCAAAACTTCCAGGTTTGACATTGTAAACAACTGTAATTTGTTGTATTTTGGAATAACTGTAATCAGCTAAAAGTCAAGAGTTTAAAAGTAAACTAAGCATTTGGATTTCATCATAACTAAAAGATTCACCCTCACTCTATAGCTGCATGTATGTAATGTGGATTTCCATGTGGATTCTCTGAAAGTGGATTTAAAATCCCCCTAAACAGTCGAAAACTTTGCCGTTTTGAAGCCCTGGGATTTCTTGCCCTAAACTGTGGGGATATTTCCTAACACAGTGCCATATATTCCACAGAGAACAAAGTGTACTCGTTGGTCTCCTCAGCAAACAGACTCTAACTGAGGGACAAAAGGAAACCCCAGCCTAGTTGGAAAAAGAGGCGTGAAAACGAGCTTGCTGGCTGGCTTAGTGGTGAGCTACATACATCGTTCTCAGGGTTGACCCAGCTTGGCTTATCATAAAAGGCTTCCTTTGAGACATCCTCTTGGAGGAAATCAAAGACATTCTGTGGTGGAGATCCAACTTGAGAGAGATCAAATGGAAATAAATAAAAAATACTTCACCTTCAGTCCTTCAATATTTGGCATAAGCAGCCAGGATAGTGAATACTACACTGCTGCACTATTGGCAAAAGAAGCCATTTTCCCATGAAAGGTGAAGAAAGATTGGAAGGGTAGTTCCTCTTAGGTTAGTTTTTCCACCAGTGGCTCAAGGCCTCAACTGCAGCCCCAGCATCTCTGTGCAGAGCTGTGCAACAACTCAAATTCAACCCTACTGTGTGTCTACACAGTGCATTTTTCTATTAGTGCACTATTATTAATTATTTTTTCTAGACCGTAGGAAATAGTATGGAAATGTGGCTAGATTCAAAACACGTGTACTTTGACAAACTTCTGTCTGCGATGCTGCTGATGTGTTAATGCCATTGAGTTTTAAATTCCAACATGCAGCAGCAGCATTGTTTAGAATTTCACCCACCGACACAGCAAGTAGTCAAGATATGATGGGCAGTAACAGTTCATAATGTAAATGTGATAAATGGCTGCTCTTTGGAGCAGGCTGTGGCCTGTCGGTACGTGGGCTTACACAGAAAACAATAGTCATTTGTTTACATCGCTTCCCTTGAACAGTGTTATTACTTCCTTTGATAAGGTGGCGTAAGAAAGCGAGACATCAGCTCTGAGCAAACCAGCAGACTATCACTTATAAAGAGGAAGGCATGGTGATTTCACAGAACAGACAAAAAGCATGATTTGTTCCTAAATCAGTGATGATTTCAGTGATTGGAGATAAGCAGTAAGCTAACAGATGGCCAGACGTCTTCATGCCTATGATCACGACAATGTTTAACAGGAAGCTAATGATCTCCAGGAATCAAACTGCCCGATTCAGGGGATCCTCAAGACCGGTAAACAACTCAGATGGCAACAATTTCCACCTGTATTGCAGCCCTTTTTTTTAACCTGTACCTTTAAAATAATTTACAAGAACTGTCTTCAAGTAAAACAACCTAAAATCTAAACAACAATGGTTTCAGTATGGAGCTGTTTTCATCCAGTTCTAACAAACCAGCAAACACCTTGGACATTAAACTACTTACGTCCTTTGCAAAGAAACATGTATACTGTAATAAAGGATTCTATGGCCATATAGATTCTTAATAATGTTAAATATAAAGTAAAAATGTTTTGATTAAAATAAACGTATAGTGCAGAATAAGTATATGTTGTTAGATCACAACTAAACTGACATTTTGAAGAGATGGAAAATGATCTCACACGAGAAAATAAAAGGACCTTCAGTCAACACTTGAAGAAAAACCTCCCCTCTCATGTGCACACACGTGTATTAATATTGGGTGTTGGAAAGTCCAGAATAGACGAAGTCTAACCAGGTAAGGTCCCGAGCAGCATATGGTGAGTGTCTGTGCCGAAGCCGGACTTCCTCCAGAGCTCGGCCATTTTACTGCCTTAGCCTTCCCTTTCATTTCATTTTCCTCCGTCTGATGTGGAACAAACAACAGGCTTTACGCACGGGGACACACACACACACAAAGACAGGAAATGCAGTACAAACACACACAGATGTACAGTTAACAGGTAAATGCTCACATTTTACAGACATAATGACTGTGCTGTCTCTGCTGTGGTTCAGCATACACACTACCACCAGATACAGACACTGTAATTTACCATGTGTTGCACACGCACACACACACACACACAGAGCCATTACCATTAGCCTGCTGTGCCGAGCCACAGCAGGCGGCCTCTCTGTGAGGAGTTGAGGACGACACAATGACATCAATGTGTTCTGAACAAACACTTGTCAGTCTGTTAATGCTAAGGAAACCAGGGACTGGGGTTCTGGTGGAGGTGAGGCTATTTATGAGGACCCTCCAGACATGTGGGCTACCAATAGAAGCAAACATCCACACACAAACATACACCCACGGACTAGGGACGTCTGGTACCATAGGACAGCTTGTTGTAGGCCTTGTCGTGGGTGGAGGAGAGAAAAGTGAGATCTGGCAATCAACACTTATCCCAGAATTATAGTTATAATTAGTTTTGCATATTGCAAATGACTCATCTCATCGAAACAAAATTTACATGTGCTCTTCTAGATATCTTTGAGCACTGGCAGCATCTACAGCAAGGCAGATGAAAATGCGTTGTAGCTCTGCAATGATGAAGAACCCACAAAGCTGCCCTCATACATAATTTCACGCAGTGATTAAGTAGCAGCGCCCTCCCTGAAAACCTCTCACAGCATGAGCAGAAGTCCCTGCTTCCCTTCAATGACATCTGTATAATGTTCTTCCCATTGCACTTAAAACTGAGAACTCCTCGAGTCTGTCAAACCACTTTCTATGTAATGGTTTTTAAGTACATATACTGCAAAACAAAAGCCACTAAAACTAATAGAGACTGATAAACACAGTATATTAGGTACATCTCCGTCCACTGGTTTTCCTGCTTTTTCATATAGAAAAATTATAAAAATCATTTTAAATAACACCTTGGAGCTTTACCTGTTTCTGATTGTACTGTAAAAGCCCGTGGAGCTTTACACTCAGTTTTTCTCACCAAAACACATTTGTGTGAATCCAGAGGCCAAACAACAGCCGCGGAGTGATAATTGGGAGGTTCAAGACAAATCCCGGTGCGTCAGTATCGTTCTGGGCCGATGTGGTTTAAATCTGCCGTGCACTGAAGTGACAGAACTGAACACTTGTGGTCTGTTGCCCCCCAATACAAGCACACACAGTCTACAGTGGAAGCTGCAGCTAAATGAGCAACCCGTCCCAAAACAGTACAGCCCTTTGCCCACTGTGGACGGTGGTCACGCTTGGCTCTATCTCACATGCTATGATGTAGGTGGATAAGAAAAAAAAAGGCACACCTATTCTACAGAGGTCCTGGTTCTGTAAACAGACTTAAAAAGAATGTGACAGATGAAAATCAAGGAAAGAAAAACTGAAAAGATAAAAAAATTCAGATAAAAAATTTAAAAGTAAATTTTCTAAAATGAGAAAAAAAAAAAGAATTAACAGTGCTACATTAGATCATTTAACTTATTATGCATATGTGTCATGAATTTGCTTAAATATAATTCACACAATGATTCAGTAATTATTTTGCTGAAGATTCAGAAACTGACTAAACTAGTGCAACAATTTAATGATAACAACAAACTCGGCTGATTCGAATTTACAGCTGTGCGTTATTCAGATGCTGTGCGATGATCAAGCACATAAAGCCAAGACGTAACTTTTGAAAAGAGCAGAGATCTTTCTCATATAACCTGAATTCGTTAGGAACAAAACTAAACTTTGTTTCTTGTTTTCTCGTCGATCACCAGACAAGATTTGTTTCCTGCTTGTGTTCTCACTCCACATTATGTTTTGAATGCAGCTGACTCAAGAGCAAAATGAGGACCATTATCTTATCCTAACAAGTCATTGTGGTTTAATACGCAGGAAGTACATTACATAAAGCAATGCGTTAGCACCCAAGACTGTTTATTATAATTCTAAGAAAAACATATCAAATTATGTTTACAGCCATTTTCTGTATGTGGTGTTTAGCTTAACAGGGTTAAACTAGGAAATAACACACCATACAACAAATGTGTATGTGAGTGCAAAAACATTTTTAGTCCTAGAGAAGCAGTTTTAGCCATAAGACAGATAGTTTAGTAAGTTACAGCCTTCTTTCTCCTTTAAGTGGGAAACGTCTCCCTCTTCATATATATCAGTTTGACACAGCAGGCCTTCGTGATCTTTCCAAAATGGCACAACATGCAGTTAATCATACAGTATGCAGTACAGTGCAGTACCCTCAGTTAGCATATGTGTTTTACAGCATGGGCGTCTCTGTGTGCGCTCGACTTCTTCAGTGTGTCGCCTCACAGGGACCTGACTGGCATTTAGGCAGAATATTCCCACAAGCCAATGTGTAATTAATTAGCCTGCTGTTCACAGCCGCAGCATCCCACCACCACCACCACCACCTCCCGGCTTCCTGCCCACCCCCCAGTCTCATGAGTTAAAATGGAGATAATCAGCTCCATTGGGAACTCTTCACAGCCACCAACAACCCCCACCCCCCTGCTCTTTGAGCACACACACACATATATACAACCCCATCATTTCCATCTCCTCCCCGCGCCTTTAAAACTGCTAACTGACGTGGCATGTTATGACAGTTTCGCCCCACACCTCTCCTCATCAATGACATCCCCATCTGGACACCAAGAACAACAACACTCAGCTGGTTTTCCACTGAAACATCAAACACAAAGACGCATCAGTCTGGTGAAGGCACATATTGCAGGGTTATTATGGATCAGATTTAACTAGTTCAAAGAGAGAAGCTTCATATCACTTCTGGAGGAGCTCAGCTCTGGGTAGCAGAGAGGATGGAGCGCTGCGTGGATCGGACTCACCGCCTTTCTCATTAACCTCATCGTGTAACACAGCATGGGGAGGCATGGGAGTTCTAGCTCCATTGTTTCTCAAGGTGATGTCAGAGGAGTGCTGACTACAAATCCCAGTTGCCTTGGAAGGAATTAGTCCTGGTCTCACAGGAAGGGGTTCTGATCTGGGCTTATTCGACAGGACAGATTAAAGCAAACGAGCTGAGGCTAGAGAAGGATAAAGGCCAGAGCTCACTGTAAAACCTGACAGCTCTATGCGACTGCAGCAGAGAGGAGTGATGCCCACTCAGCACAGCTGCTGGTTCAAAGGGCATTCAAAGTCCGGTGAAATTAGAGTGTTAAATGTTGTTTACATGGAGTTGTGACTGACTGAAAATCAAAAGATGCCTGGAAGACAATTTAGATTTAGATTTTTCTTGCGTCCAAGTTAAAGGTCTGACCTGATGGATAAAGACTGTTACTGTCACCACATCATCACATTTTTGGGGATATTTACATTAAAAGCTTGATCATAAACCATAGACTAGAGTGAGGACAATTATGAGCAATCGACCCAAAAACAAAGATAAAGTAAGATGGAGGGAGGGGTATTCTTAAATGACTAGTTTGTTGTTGGTTTACTGATGTGACTAGTGATGTATACCTGAGATGTTCTTTCCACAGTTGCTTGATGAAGAAAGTCAATATTATCACACATCCCAGTCTTTTGTAAATACAATATATGTAGTGTAAACAGAGAGAGCTTCACCCTGACAAACTATGTCAATACAGGATTTAAACAGTGCCACTGACCAGCCACACAGACTTGACTCAAGTTTAATTTATTCATTTAAAGATATTCTAACAGGGGTGTAGCGGTTCGCACTGTTTCCTCACAGCTAGAGGACCTGGGTTTGGCCGAGTGCCATCCTGTGTGGAGTTGCATGTTCTCCCTGTGCCTGCTCGGGTTTTCTCCAGTTCCTCCCACAGTTCAAAGACATGCAGTTAGTTTAGCTGGTGATTCGAAAGTGTCCATAGGTGTGAATGTTTGTCTGTCTCTATATGTCAGTCCTGTGATAGACATTTGACCTGTTCAGAGTGTACCCTGCCTCCAGGGCTCCAGCAACAGGACAAACAGTTTGGATAATGAATGGATGGATGAAGATATTCTAACAGCACTATGCTGGTTCCATCCAAAGCCTGCGGTCTACAGTCTATAAGGGGCTGCCCCCCTTGTTGTAGGGTTTACCCCTAAGCAACTTTTAGAGATGTTTGCTGACTGTTAATGCTAAGGGAACTTGTATTTTAGTTTGTAATCTGTGTAGCAAACATGTTGTGATAATTTTAACTGTATATAAATACAGTATGCAAAGCTTTACTGATAACATTTAAAGAATTCTTGAAACCTGAGGAGACAGAGATAAGACAAACATCAGGTAAATGGAGCGTTCTCTCACGGTTTAAACAAAGCCACAGTCAATTTACTGCCTGCATAAACATAAATTACCTGGTTTTACACAACCTGTTTACCAAGACCAAACAAGAGAACACCTCCCGAGTGCACATAAACCCGTCCACATCCCTGAACTCCATTTCCTGTTGAACTCCGCTTTACCTGATCTGGCTGGAGGCCTGAGCTGGGAGGCCCTCTTTTCACTATACCTCCGCTCTGCTTCAGTCCAGATGCTGCAGAGACAGAAAAGGCCTCTGTACCACCACGAAAGTTATCCTGGTTTTGGGGCCATGCTTACCCTCATCCTCATCTTTTCCAGAAAATGAGAAGAGTTAAACTACACACCTGGACAACTTAATAACCAGACACCCTTAAAAAAGTCTTCTGGTTTCTCCAACTCCAAGAAGAATAAAAGCACACCCTGTCTTTCACTCTTTCCCCATAGAGTTCCACAGATGTGTGTAAACTCACGTTAAATCTAGCTAATTACTGACCTTTTAAAATGATCCATTGCGTGATTCTGTGGCTGAAAGTATTGTCCTCCTGCTGTGCTAAGAGCTGCACATATAACATATCAAAGGACGTACAGATGGTTTGAGGAGTAAGTCTGCCGTCAGTGCCTCACTTAACATCCCCCTTCATTTACTGACCTTGAGTCACCCAATATTAGTGACATGAATTAGTGTCTGGCCTTGAGGTCGAAAACACTCCAAATTGCAGTCTTTGAAAAGTGACCCTGTGAGAGTATCCATGCGGCCTTATGTGTATGTGCATGTATGTTCTTGCACAATTCAATGTTCCCTCCCCCTCACTGGCATAGCTACAATTTTGAATTCTTGACCAGAGGCTTTTTAAGAGTACGACAGCCCCAGCAGGCAAGATGAAAGTAGTGATCTTTTTCCTCCCTCCATAATTCTAGCCTTTTTTGTCCCTTATATTTCATTACAGGGAGCTAGGGAGCTGCATCTAGTTATTTGTGTCCTGTGGCCGGATACATGTGCACAGAGGGAACCAATTTGTGTGGGAGGCGTATCAGGACAAAGAAGGCGACTGATTTCAGATCAGTGAAGCTTCTCTATCAAAGTCTGTGACACAATATGCAGTTTTCGGGACATGAGAGTTGAAACAAATCCAGCCAGAGCATCAAATACAGATGCTGTGTCAAAACCATATGTCCACGATTAAAACTTGTGGACATACAGTACATGAAAGATGCCCTTTTCATGTGTGACACAGTTACCTTCTCTTACCGGTTAGAAACATCAAAACATCTTGAGAAGGTAATAGAACAAATAATGTCACAGGAGGCTTTGACAGCACCTTGCCATTGGTGGCAGAGCATATTTCCTCCAGAGCAGAAGTACTTAGGGTGGCAGATCAGCCATCTGTAAATGTCATGGGCAGTAGTCTAACCCCTGCATCCTCCTGGCTACAAGTCTTTGGACACTACACTGAAACCCCAGAGTACGGTCATCATCTACTGTATGGCTGCTGTCCAACAACAATTTCCCCAAGGGATCAACAATAATGCTATTATTATTATTAATAATATTATTATAATTAAACTTTATTATTATTATTATTTATTTAAATGTCCAAAAAAGAAAAAGGATAATGTGCCCCCTAATTTGTTACTTACTAATTTGTATGGTACTAACAAGCTAGGAGCAGAGTGGACAGCGTCATTTGAAACATTTTGTAACCTTCAGACAATGAGACCTGAGTAAACAAGCAACACTAAGAAACAGGCAAATAGCACGTGTATGTGAGCTACAGTGAGAAAGACATGGCTGAGGTTGGAAGAAGCACGGCAGATGGAAAGAAAAGAGGATCAGAGGAGATGAAGGAGAGCGAGGTTAGTCATCAAAGCATGCTCTACCCACATTTGATGGACTTATTTTCTTCTTTTGGAGACCGTCTCCAACAGTCTCACGTACTCGACGCCAGAGCACTATTGTCTGAAAGGCAGTCCAAGGTGCAGAACTTCTACTTTTTGCTTAGAGTTGGAGAAGAAAGCAAAACCTTAAGTGTTTCTCCATGTTCTTTGTTTGATCAATAATGTGTAGGCGACATCCATTTTTATGAGCCAGATTTCATAATGAAACAGTCCTATTTACCCGAGGCTAGGCCTTCTTCTTCTTTCTAATAATAGCAATCACAACACACGCAGCACTATGGTTTCCTATACATGCACAACATGTGTGTGTAAAGCTAATTTTGAAGCAATCGTGGTTCCAAAAATGTCAAACGTGATAGACCTGCACGGCTCAGAGGTGGTAGACGTCCTCAACATGTGTGGATCTAACAGTGAGTCATTTGTATTCCGTGGTAAATGTTGTGCATATCAGCAGACAGCAGTGGATTCATTAAGAGCTGAATTCTTATAGACTTCTGGATGTGTTAACTTGAGGCCAGTTACTGTTCATTAGTGATCTGTGAATCAGTGTACTGTACATTTTAATGATCTGCTTGGCAGTAGCTGTTGCACTCTTTGGTACTATTCATTTTGCATTGCATTACGTATTTAAATTCTTTATTTAAGTAAATTGTAAATAATTAGTAATACCGCAATGTAAAAACACTGTTACTTCTGCATTTGTAAATAAACTTGAAAAAGAAAGTATGTTATTGCTATCAACGGGTATGAATTTATCTGAGCTATAACCCCATTTTTTGGGTTTATAGATGACAGAGCCAAAACCTTACTGAATGTTAAGATGCTTCCTGTTAATGGTAGATCAGCAGGTCAAACAACAAATCAGAAATATTCTGTGTGGCAGAGGAAATAATTTCGTTTCTACAAGCAGGATCTCCTTCAGCAGTGTGGACCGGTGTTATGCATTCAGGGACAGTGTGTTTGTGCATCCTGTCCAAAGGTTCTTCACATAATGGAGACGAGTAGGCAGAATATTTATGAGCTACAAACATCGGGATCACCACACCCAGCTTGGTAATGTGGGCCACCACAAACAACCACACCATAACAACACAAACCTCCCCAACGTCATCTGCTGTTGCTGCCATACTGTAAGAAAAAGCACAAGCAAAAAAACAAAAACAAATAATGAAATTGTGCTGAATGGCCACTGATATTCAGTATTACACCAGCAGTGCTCAAAAGCTAACATTAGCCACTGCTGCTTAATTGGTACAACACTGACTGACTGGACGATGCCCACATATCATCTGAGGGCCCACTGCTGGCTCGATGTGTCCCTGCTTTTTAAAAGTCATAACCCCTGCATGTCATGACCCCTGCTTTTTAAAATGAACCTCTTAAATTATTTAATCAATTTATTTACCAGGTCCGTCCCAACAATAGCCACAATGTAGAGGAAATCTTGACCCCTTGCATTCATAAATCCATGCCTCCGAACAATGCCCAAAATATCCCCCATTCTATCTTTATGAATCAAATCCCTAAACAGAGATCCTATTGTTAGTAGCAGCTGACAACAACCAAGCGATGCCTTCTGTATTTGGCATATCCTGTCATGTTCCCCTGCCGGGTGTGGGTTTCTGTCACCTCCTCTCCCTGAATAGATGGAGAGATTGGCCCCAAGACACCAGAGCATCCTGCCTGCACAGCAAGAATGTAAACAGGCCCACATGTTATGTCTACCCAACCCGGACTGATTTCATAATCTCAGCTGTATGTGTCATGGTAAACTGGGCTGAATGTGGTGGGAAAACTGCTCTTAAACAGAGAAACACTTGTAGTATGTAGAACATTAAAGACTTGCACCTACTATTCAAGCAATAATGCAGCTTTTTCTTTTATTGAAATAAAAGTTGAACAGCATGGCTTCAGGTTGCTATGTTGGAGACCTGCCGTAATTTCCATCTACTTTTTATTCATTGTTTATTCATTTTTATTTAATCGTTAATCCTTGAAAGGATATACTCAGAAAGTTGTTTGTAAATTTGCAATTGAAAATCAATTGTTATATTCATGTTTCTGCCTTTAGAGAAGGAATTTACTTGTCCTTGAGGTAAAAGTTTTTAAAGTAACGGTACAGTCTTAAACCACATCACTTTATCTCCTTGCCCATGGAGGTAATTATCAGTGTTGTCACGGCTTTGTAATTCATTAATGAAGCTTTCATCCCTGGCGTTCTGCTGGTGTCGAGCACTGCGTCATCTTCACCAGTTTAATTAGTGCTAGCAGAACTCGCTCACTTTAAGGCCCCTCAGTAAAATAAAGAGAAAAGAAAGTGATCTGAGAGGGAGGAAAAGGGAGCAGCAAAGAGGGCATGTCCTGAAAATTTCTGAGAGAACCCTTTACTCCTCTCTAACCTTATCCACTCTAATGCAAGAAGAGCTGGGATGCTGAAACGTTTCTGGGATCCATCAGCTGCTGAGGATGTTGACTGATGATGAAGAAGTGGAGTCTGCAACTGCAACATGCAAAGTACACCAGCTTTCCTCCTTCCTTGTCTGGTTTTAGTAGCTCTCCCTTGGGGGTTATGAGTGGGAATCTGGGAGCCATCATTTGAGAATTCTGCCTAATTTGCACACTCATTTGGTATAAATCTATTGATACATAATTGATATGTAAGTTTGAGTTACCAATACAAATCTGTGTTGCCTCTTGAGGTGCTTTTCTTAGATCTAATACCGTATCATAGTGAGCCATCATGTTATGTGATTCTCTGCAGAGAGTTATTACAGTCTGATCTCACTTGGTTTATTATTGGAGTTCAATATATCTCTGGCAGTTTGACATTTTGGAACTTATTTACTTACATTTATCTCTTCTCTTTTGGTTTTATATAGAAGCCAAGATAATCCAAATACTAAACCAACTCAGTCTCATAAAAATTATATTTCTATACAGCTGAATAGCAACCTCAAATATGTTTTTCTTGGAAAGTAATTGCAACCGGATTATGTTTTCTATTCATATAATGAGGATATATTCAATATCAAAGTACAAGTTCCAAATACACTGATAAAGAAAAAAATACACATAAAAGTATCCAGACAAATTCTGCCAACATATCTACAAAACCTAGTTTTCTATTCTGCCTAAATATCCAATCGTGCTGTAAAACATTTAGTTTTATGGCTAGAGCATTTTTTACTTTTATGGTTTGGTTCATACATTCACAGCACTGGGTTAGTGCCAGGGAAAGATTGTGGCTGGTTTAATAAAAAAAATTTAACAGTTCATTCCCACACAACATCTTTATTAAGTGTTTTTTTTTTTTTTTTTGACACAGGAATGTGGACTGGAACTCTGGTGTGAAATATATCAGTCCTGCAGCCTTCCATCCACCCCTACCACCTTCTTAATGCAGCTTTAGTCATTCACAAAATACATTGCAAAACAACATCATCATATTGTGATTATAAAACACAATAGTGTTGCATAGGGAGACAGGATTGACTGAACTGATATCACATCATCCCCACAAATAACTACAGAATATTAAGTGAGCTAACTAAAATATATATAACTGCTATGTAGTAAATGTAATATAACTAAATTAATTTTTAACAGTTTCATATCCCTTAGCTATCAACCATTAGCATTTATGTAATCTGTCTGTTCTCCCTCTCAAAGTAAACATGATATATTAGTATTTATGGTCAAGGCAATGTAACAAACTAATTATTCTTTGTCCCACCTCTATTTGGAAGACATGTAAACAGTTTGTCTGTTGTACACTTCTGTCTACTGTGTTTACATTTTGACATTGTTGAGAGCATAACTAGAAATTAGACGATGCTGTTTGCAGTGTGCATGTTATGCATTGGATTTTTATAGAAACTAGGATACTTTCCTCAAACAGGTTTGACCAGAGAACAGCAGCAAACTATAAAATAGAACTAAATACCTGAGTAAGGCGCTACCTTAATAGTCTCCATGAGCTGTGTTAGTTACAGTATTATCAAAATGACTGGACCAAAACATCACACCATGTGTATAACACAGCTATGAGGGACGCTTTCTTGCTGAAAAATAAATTCCAATTTAATGTCTTCAAGCCAATAATAGCATGTACACAGTACACAAAAAGACATTACTCAGTTCCTAGTAAGAAGTGAGAAATGAGAAATGAGGGTTCTTGGTTCAAACCCTGCAGGCGGTAAAGACGGGTTTAGGTGCTTTACATTGGTCTTTTATGCTCAGTTGTACATTTAGCCAGGAAAATTTCTAAGAGTGAAAGAAACCAGAGCTCTATCTGTCTGATATCTGTTTTCTGACTCATCTTATCTGACTCTCCCCTTTCACCTTTTCTGTTACACTGATGTAAGTCACATGCAGGATACACAAACACCGCTCCAAGGGAAATAGTAATGTTCATCTAATTCATGATTTTATATTATGATGTGATAAATTAAAATTTTTCAAAGATGAACGTAATTATAGATCGCCAACCTCAGGTTTTAACCTATGTCAGACTGTACAACACACAAAACTAGTGAAACACCAATACTTAAGACTAATTATTGTCTCTTACAACATTAAAACTAACATGTTTAACCATGAGTTATTGTGCCTAATTACCTTGAGCAAATGTTGTAGGAAAACTAATTAAGTATATATCAACTGCTTAGTTTGATTGGAAGTCAGTATGTTCTCATTCCAGTACATGGCAACAACTACAGCACCAGGATGATCCACATGAATAAAATATAATTTAATTTAATTTAATGTATCTGCAAAGGACAATGTACTGTATTAGAGTGCGTGACATTTTTCATTTGGGCCGGCAGTGTATGTTACATGTCTCTTTTTTTCTTTCCCACTATTCTGATTTGTGATTATCGCTATTGTTTGTTACCTGACTTGCACAGACAAGTAATAACAACATAACAGGGCATTTTGACATTTTCAGTTTCAGAATGAGTTGATGTCCTCTGTAAGAGAATAACAGCACCCTCATGCAATGAGCCTGACCGTCATCACACAGCTTTTACCTCCATCTTTATCCTCTAACCATAATCTGTCCCATCTTCAATTCGACACAGATATACTAACATTACTGTGTGTTTGAAACTGAGATTTTGATGTGTTCCAGGCTTTATTTATCTATATGCTAACTAAGAATAATTAAAAGTCAATTAAAAGTTTCATTACTTAGACAAAATAACATATCATTCATGTGAAGGACAATAAAAGCAGCAGTAACAGCAGCATGTTGTCCACGCTCTAAGTATACGGACAGTTCTGTAGTTCTCATTCGATAAACCCTCAGCACATTCAGTTTTACTATAACATTAAAACAACATTAACACATTAAAGTGCCAAGCTTTAATTTCAGCTTTAATTTGTGCAGGTTTACATCTGTTAAATAACAGTATGGTACACACAACAGTTTTGTCCTCTCCAGGACGTGGAGACGTGTTGTGGAACAACGTTCTATGGAGACTGATGACAACAACAATCGACCTCTGTGAAAATGATGCACAGATGTGCAGACAAACGTGAGCCCAAAGCACCACCTCACCTGTCAAACACTGTGCTGGCTGCCTATAAACCTGGCACAACACCAATTATTGCTGATTCCACTGCTGACTGAAACAACAGGATGAATGCGAAGGTACATAGAAACATCCTGTGTGCTCAGATTCAACCCAATGCATCAAAACCCACTGGACAACACTTCATCATTCGGCAGGATAACAATCCTAAACATGTGGCCAAAGCATTCACAGATGCTTTTCTGGGTGAAAAGGTGGAATATTCCTGATCTGATCTCAGTCATACTGAGCTGAATTCCACATGCTGACAAACAGACTAAAGACAGAGAAACATGCTATGTCCAGTTACATCCACTTTCCTCTTTTCACTGTCTTTTATTCTCCTCCAACTCCTGGGAGAAAAATCTATTTAGCTGCTAAAAGCTCTACAATATGTGCCTGAAAGCATGTGTCTTTAGCGTGTTGCAGCACAGTGTGTGTACAGTACAGCCATTCACTGGCTGCACACCTTCCTCTAAATGTGTTTAGCCTGCTCCTGTTTCTTCACTCCATGCTGCCCGGTGACTTCACCTCTGCAGCGTGTGCTGCCAGAAGCTGAAACACAAGCCACCATGTACAGAGGGGAGAAATTAAGCCCATATTTTCCGTTTTATCCGTGCACTGTGTATCCACCTCTCCCCTACTGTGCCACATTTAGATAAATCTGATGCCCACTTTCCAAAAATGTGCTGCCAGAAACAGAAACTGAGTCATTTAAAGCCAGCAGCAGAACAGGCCCTGCTCCTGCTTTACCACTGGAAGTTTTTATAACACAGGAGCTGTGTGTGTGTCTCTATCACTGCAGTGTACGAGCAGTTTTAGCTCTTGTATGGGCAGTACTTTACTTCTGCAACACTGCAAATGAGAAACAACTCCTCTACATGGAGTAAACGATTGATGTCTCCATAGAACTGAGTACTGAATACTGAATACTGTTGAATACCAAAAGCTGGATCACATGTCTGGTTAGTGTTGTAGCCTCATGAGCTTCATTGATCAGATAATTCTTAATAAAACTAATAATAAATAAAGTTGCTTTTAGAAGTAGTGCTCTTATATTCTGTACTTCTCTATAAGTCCTCTAAGGACACAAGGTGCAGAAAGGACTCAGGTTGAGTCTGGTCTGTGACTGCTGCTGAATATCTGCATCACATTTTGTTTCTGAGGTCTCATTCTCTCTCCCTCTCTCTTTCTCTCTTCTTTTTTCTCCAGCAGTCTGCTGTTGCGAAACAAAGTGCTCAGTGTAACAAAGAGCAGCTGGAACACAAACACGCCGCCAGGCAGCATTCACTTTCAACTCAACCGACCCCGGCTCAGAGGAAACTCACCCTATTCTGATATTCCCTATCACTGCAATACAAGCCGTGCCTCCTCTCACTGAGCATTTACCCTCTACACAACACTTCGAGCTGTAAAGACAGTAAGGAAACTCTAACTGTAAGGTGACAAACACCCCCTTAGCTGCACTAATCTATATTGTTACAGCATATTTACCAGACTAAGTATATATGGTAATTGTCTCTGTACAATAAAAGCTGTAACTTGAATTTAGGAGGCAGCAGTGAAGCAACAAATAATCAAACTCTGCTTTGAGGAGACTTTTAGTTTGTTTTTTTCAACCTGGAAATTACAAGCAGCAGCAGGCAGCTGCTTTCAGTCAAGGAAGCTCTAATAAATCTACTGTACAGTATCTGCGCAACAGCAAGCAGAGAGAGACTATGGCTGATGAGCATTTACTGGTGCTGTTCAAGAGACGTTTGGCTTAGGATCTGATGGAGACCAAAACAGAGGTAAAAGGCGAGTGAATCTATGTCCACTCTACGCTTTTCCAACACGCTCTGCAGAGTGTGGAATTGTGAAAATGCCAGCTAGCCATTGCAGGGTGTACAGAAAAAACAAAGCTGTTATGAGACAAAATAATGGAAGTGTAGCATTACAAGCATTACAGTTTGACTTCATCATGCAGCTTTAATGAAATACTAATATTCTTACCAACTGTCTTCTAACTTGAACTGAAATTCTGACAGTGTGCTCGCTAATGCTCAAAGAACCATTTCTTCTTCACTTGTTTTCTGTGCCTGGCTTGCTCGACCGTCCCCCATACATGCTCAGTACGGGAGAATACGCCATTTTGGTGTTGAAGAAATGAACTGAAACGCCTGGTGTAGTCTTATTCATTCTTGCTCACTTTCCATTTTCCATTTAATACTACAAGTACTGTGAAAGGTAAACAGTTGACATAAAGCAACAAACATGAAGATGCAAATCTTCTTATTGGTGAAACTGTGGCCACAATCATCCTACCTTGTTATTGAGTATTTTATGCTCAAACTAGGATACATTTACTGTTAAGGATACTTGAAGAATAATTATTTTGTAAAGGTCAATCATTTCTTGCCAAAAAAATAAACTACTGCATATCTACCAATCAAGTAAAGCCACATGGGGCAGCCTAACCCTAACCACAGGAAGGTCAGCGCAGTATACTTATGAGTGGTCAATGAGTTTTTACCAGACACTGTCCGGATATGGTAAACCCCACCTATCTGCTACTTAAAGCAGGTTAGATCTAATGTAAAACAGTCGATGGTTATATCACCCAGACCTGCCAGGTAGTGTTGGCACATGTGACATGTTGCTTTCGCAACACGGTGAGGAAACAGTTGGCATCAGAACAGCGTCATTTTGAAAGGTGATTCAATGTCTGGACTAGCAGGTGATCCTATTTGTGATAGCTTTTGGCTCAGTCTCACAGAGACCACATCCGCATGAAACACAAACAGGCATCCAGAAAGCACATCACCATCATGCCATTCTGATTTCCTGACTTGACTACAGCAGTTGTGGGGAGTCTGGGTTGAAGCCATCTGTGTTTTGCAGACACGTCCAACAATGTGAGCAATGTGTGCTGGAGAACAGACAGCCAGTATCAGACCAGACTCCCGACAACCAAAGGTGGTACGCCCTCAGGCCTCCTACAAGGCCCCATATGCTTTCAATGAAAGTGTAATGTTGGGCTGAGAGCCATGTTCACATTTTTTGGACATATTGTGTTTAGAATATGCACACACCATTAAGACACAGACACAAACACGTACAAATGCTGACTGCTGATTTCGTACACATATAAATGATCTCCATTAGGAAACCGTGATTAGTAATTACTAGTAATTGGGCAGAAATGAAGGATATAATCTGAACAAAAACATGTTTTAAACATATGTAGCTCATAGTTTCAGAGAGTGCATTGAGTGTGGAGTAAAATAACCAAAAATAGTATAACTGCTTCACTTTTACACATCATGAGTGGACTCAGTGAGACCAAGCAGGTCTGCAGACATCATATCATTAAATATAAACTGCTCTGAATGTCCACTGATGTTAAAAACTGGTGGTCAGTATTCTATATACAGTACTTTGCAAAGCTCTGTAGCCTATATTAAAATGAACTACAGTGCCGACTGTAATGTTTTGTGTTT